>NW_023596746.1:18760151-18810151 GCF_011947565.3 Pollicipes pollicipes
TTTCGTGGCAGGGTTTCAATAAAATCACGACGGATGCGCTTAATGAGGCCGCACTTGGCAGACGACGGTGCGGGTACAACCGGCGTCGGTTCCATTCGACCCACTCATCTCGTGCGTCGCCTCCCCCCCCCCCCCCCCCCCATCCTCATGAACCGTGGGCGAAAATACGGCAAACGCCTGGACTGACGGTTATCAGCCCTACACGAACCGACCGTGGGCGAAAATACGGCAAACGCTTGGACTGACGGTTACCAGCCCCACACGAACCGACCGTGGGCGAAAATACGGCAAACGCCTGGACTGACGGTTATCAGCCCCACACGAACCGCTAGCGGAAATAAGAAGCCGGTCTGGACAGGCAAGCGCGGTCACACCTGAAACTGGCCGACACAGTTTAGGCAAGCTGCTTTACCAGGCTAACAAAGAGGCAGACGCCTCAGACGCCAGACCTGACCTGCCCTCGCGTTCACTCCCACGACCCTGAGCCGTGCACTATACGTATGTAGGGTACATCGGTACGCACAAACCTCGCATATAAGACTGTTACCGCGATTGAAGCCTTCGTCTGCGGACCATGTAGCTGTGCCAGCAGTTCAAGGCTCCCACGAGCCATGGAGCTGTGCCAGCAGTTAAGACTCCCACAAGCCATGGAGCTGTGCCAGCAGTTACGACTCCCACAAGCCATGGAGCTGTGCCAGCAGTTCAAGGCTCCCACGAGTCATTTTGGCACGCTGGGAGTGAAATCTGTCACAACGGATAGGATTACGTAATAATAATGTGACGAAGTTGCATAAGAGCATGCAATCATGCAAGCCTCCACGTGTCTCCATTTCCTGGTAATGCTCCGTTTCCAAGCCTACCGCCAGACTGTCTGATGCAATGCGGAGTCTAGGTAATTCGGAGTATGGTAGACTGCTGAAAGTGATGAAAAAGCACGCGTTCTGTTTCATGGATGCTATGGAAACAAATACACCCACACCCACACCAACACCCGCACCAACACCCACGCCCACACACACGTGTATACGTATGTGTATATATATATATATATATATATATATATATATATATATATATGGATATACTATTCGATTTGTTAGTTAAATGTCAAGTTTCAATAATTTTCAACGAAACCCTTCAAATGTGATAACTTCATAGTACGTGCGAAATCCTGAAGGACCATCGCTCGCATGAGACCGAGGCTGTGGTCTGTTGAATGGAATGTTTTGTCTGGCGTCTCTTTTGTTGCAAACATCCAGTACAGTTTGTTGTCGCCACTGAGGTGCTGTTCGCGCAAATATCAAGCGATGGGATTCGTCTTGCAGGGATTGCTGCCGGCATATCTGTGACGACCGCCGTATTTACTAGTGGCCCGCAGCCTCCGATGGCGACGATCCTGCTGGTCGCGTGAGGTACATTCTGGTCGGCCAATATCAGCACGTGTTTTACGCCACACACGGTAAGCTACATTCCGTCTGATGCCGTTTCAATTGAAGGGCGGACTGCAACTGTAACTGAAAAGAAACTCGCTGATTACATTCTCCTCAATGCACGACGGCTGAGGGCGCGTTTCGAACCGCCCGCCGCCAGTTGAAGACGACGCGCTCACGCCACGCTGGCGGATGAAATACCTCCATGGTGCCTGGCGTGACCGGCCTGTTCTCGCCAGTCCAGCCACTTCTTTTGGCGGTCGGACAGTGTGCGTTACATTGCTTGCGCCAGTGTACAAGTTCCGCTTAAACCGGCGCCTCTGGGCCATTACGGGCGCCCATGGGACAGCCCAGCACACTGCCAGTCCTTGAACGAGTGACACATGGTATGATGAGGAGTGTAGCCCAGTGGGACACCGCTCACCTGGCATTCTAGGGTCTCCAAATCATACGTAACTGCTCTAGATCCTTATTGAACACTGATACACCCAGAGCTGCTTCGTCAAGGTAATGAGCACATTCATGGCGTGCACTCCTTATGCATGATACATATATGAATGCATGTATTTTGGCTATGCATCACTGTGCACCTTATACTTTGATGCAACCATAACTTCCGGACCAAATATAATTTTGTAGTATGCAAGGATTAAGGGTCTTTAAAAAAGAAATGCCTAACTACATTTACACAGTAAGCCGCTCTGACGTTCGCATGCACTTTTTAATTTGTGGCCCCGAAACACCCTAAGAACAGCGCCATTAAAAACTTCAGGTTAATGGCTAGCGGCGCCCGCAGCGGAATAGATGGACCCTCATCCCTGCACAACAGCGAACACGAAGCCGCCACCTCACACAGCTCTGCAGCAGCCCAAGTTCCCATATGGTGCAGCTTGTCTTCGCATGCATCATAACTACTCACGCCATTCCTTGTTCTGCTAATGCTGTGCCATATGCAAACTACGGGAACAAGCAGGCTCTTCGCCGGCACTCCCAGCTTTGGTGCGCCAAGACAATCAGCTGCCCCGAAGAACTATGGGAAACGGTTAACACTCTAGCACAAAGGTCTCCTACATCACCTAGAAGGGGTTGTTCGGAAAGGATTTTTTGGCGACGCTGTGCTGCAGAGGAGGTTCGAACAGATTAATTGCCCCTACCAAAGACTTTCTTTTTGTGACTACTTAAAAGCTCACAGAACGTTTCTTTGAAGAACCGGAGAGGAAGCAGCCAGCTCGAACTAATCCTAAGCACCCGCAACATAGCTACCTTTGCGCTTTGTCTTCAGTTGTGACCCAGTAACTAAAACTCTGCCGTCATTAGGCATTACCTTTTGCCCACTTTGACCCCAAGACTTCGCAGAACTATTTCAGTATAATGGAAAGCCCCTCGCAAAATAGGATAAGACATGAATCAGTAAGAGCATGATGCGATCCTTCACATATTTCTACATAACACGATTTCCCAACAGTCCGAATCCCTTTCCGAAGTCATGCCTGAGTTTTTCAGTCACATTTTCAGTCACAGATTCTTAATTAGATCAATCGCAATCGAAAGATGAAGAGACAATAAACAGAGACCAGTGTTTACGGCAAGTTCAGTGCTCCTACCAAAGCGCATCTGGAACATAGCAACTTTCAACATTGTTATAAGACAACGCAAGAAAACGGCCTGAAACCCCAAATGAGCCACTACCTACATGTGTGATCTACTCAACCAGGGGGTGCCCTCCGGTATCTAAAGCATTACAAAAAAGCGTTGCTGTTTCCAAACCCCTGCTGCCAATTCGGACGTCAATTTAAGCCTGTGATTGGTCAGAGGACTTGGTGTCGTCACAGCTTTAAACCCCGTGAAACCCCGGTTGCCGTAGTGATTAACCCCGCGGCATCGGGGAAAAAGCTGATACTTAACGCTGTTTTTACCTCGGTTGGTAGCGCGCGAAATACCGGCGTTATAAAAGATATCAAGCTGATTTAAACCGTAAAAAATCGGACAACCTGAGAGAAGAAGAGAACTGGCAAGAATAGCTGGAGCCAAGCTCTCGCTCTCCATGCTGTTCACTTTTTATTTGAAGTGCTCATTTTGTTTTGACAGTTTATCCGACACAGTGATGTGATGCTGTTCTATGACAGAGGAAATCAAAATTATAAAGGTAAGGTTTGTTATTTGTTCAGTGCATTAGCGAGGAACATTATTGACATACATAAGACAGTAGTACTAGCCTTTTTCCTCGAAGAAAAACCAGGAGAATGAAGATATAGTTGGGTCATATCCAACCATATATCCATCTTCCTGGTTTTCTCCGAGGAATAAGGCTAATACTACTGTCTTATCTACGGGAAGGTTTGGGATAATATACCAAAGTAGGTGTATCATCGGGCACCGGCCGACGTCTGCTTTTAAGGGATGACTCAAATATGAGTGATGATATATGATAATGATATATGATAATGAGATGATGTCCCCTGGATGTTATTTAGGGAAGTGCTATGGTAAATATTACTGTGTCAGTGATCTGTGAACTGTCTGGTGTCAAGCATCATTGCGGTTGGGTTTTAGATGTCATAGGACGTGGTAGAATATGAAATACGACTGAACGCCACTGAAGTTATCTTGGTAACAATATACTGAAAATGTACTGAAAATCATAAACCACAGAGATGTTCACCGGGCGTGCCTTGCTTTGTGCTCCCAGATGGGCGTCGTCTCACTCATAAACGGCGTGACAATTCCGGAGCCGCCACACCCGTCGGCGGCCACGGGCCGAGCTCCGGGTGTCCATGCGTCACAGAAGGTCGTCCATCCGGTTCTGGTCGTATTGCTCTATACTCGCTGATCACACTGCTGTTGGCGTAATTCAACAGATCCGATAAAAATTCAGACCACGGCCTGAAGTATGCCGAGGGGTCCAGCAAGAGCCAAGAGCCAGCTTGTTTTTTATCCATTAATCGCGAAGGTTAGGCCAATAATATTGCCCCAGATTCCACAAGAACCCAGAGCTAGCCTTCAAATATAATCCGGATCCAGCAGCAATCAAGATGCAGCATAAAGTCAAAGGTACCGACAAGAACTAGTATCTAACTGGAAGCATTGTTCGAAACCATTACATATTCACTTGATGAGCTTACGTTATGCGGCGTTCAGATACCAATGCTCTGAACTTAGTTTCATTCAAAGAGAACATTGTATAGTAACTGCAATAATAACAGTTCAATGCGTTTTGCATGTACCAGCAACTTTGCAAACAAGCGTATGAACTTGAATTGCATTGGCATGCTTGCATGTCATGTGTTTACACACCTAAACTCGTGTCGGAACCACACACTCGGCGTCGATACCGCAAATAATAATCTGCATTCGCCTCAGTGTTTCAATACGGCACACATCAGCACACGGTAACCGATATTGGAAGCATAATATTTGACTCATTTTCCTGTTCATTTCTGTTTCCTGACCACTCTTCACGTCGTGGTCCCTGTTTCATGTGCAGGTCTTGTTGACATCACGGTGATTTGTCTTGCCGCGCCAAGTCAGCAGTCAAAAAATAATAGCCTTTTGCATGAAAACCATCCGTACTTAATAGCCACATTTACGCGTAATTAGCGCTTGTCAATGTGAGATTTTAAGTTACAGGTGTAAACCCGCTTGCAACCATCTCTTTTCCATCGCAGGATCCGATAATATCGCGCAACACAGACCAGGGTGACCAGACCAGGCCAGACCAGGACCAGGGACCCTTGAACCCACTACCACAGTGCAGAATCTGGGGTTTACTGCCATGGCAACCGGGGTCTAATTCTGTGACATGAAATCCGCTAACCAATCAAAGGACTCATATGACGTCCGAATTCGCGGCTTTCCCAAAGCCACAGGCTAACGCAGATCAGTGACCACTGAAACCGAGGAGTCCGATGCGAGATCAAAACTTTCCGGCTCGTCGTGTGAAAGATATATACCTGTAATGCGATGCAATGCTGCCCTCACAGCCGGAGTACACGCCGGCTCTGGCGAGACCCTCACACCACGGTGCACGGGACATGTCCAGCCGGCCGGGCTCGCTGGACGGTCCCCGGACCAGCCCTGAGGCGGCTAACCCGCCCAGTCACGTGACTGCCGCGGGCATCGTGGCCGAGCCCAGCAGCCACCGCCCGGCAACTCTCTCAACCCACCAACGTTAATCCCTTCCACGAAAACGCCCGCCACCCGGCTGCACTCTGCCTTCCCCAGACATGGGCGCTCGACCCTCCGCGGTAATACGCGCCGGCGCGCCGGGCCTCATCAGCACTACGCACTGAGGCTTTCAGGAGAGACCACACCTCAGCAAAATGTTCACGATTTCAGCCGCTTACAGCTCCAGTACCTGACGCACACTGCGACAACAGGCCGGGTGTTGCGGTCAGACCGCGCGCGCCGGGCACCGCGTCTTGCGTGCTCTTGCGCCACGCGACGGCGACACGCGGCCCTACCGGCAGCGCCCTGCTGATCGCCACTGACCTTGGTGGTGTGGTACTCCTGGGAGTAGCGGGCCGGCAGCCCCTCCTGGTAGGCGGCTAGAGCGATCGGCAGTACCTTGGCGCAGCGCGCCTCCGAGAAGCGCGCGTCAGAGTCCAGCGCCGACCGCAGACTCGTCAGCGGCTGGTGGATAGACAGACATGGCGTCAGAGGCCAGCACCGACCGCAGACTCGTCAGAGGCTGGTGGATAGACAGACATGGCGTCAGAGTCCAGCGCCGACCGCAGACTCGTCAGCGGCTGGTGGATAGACAGATATGGTGTCAGAGTCCAGCGCCGACCGCAGGCTCGTCAGAGGCTCGTGGATAGACAGACATGGTGTCAGAGTGCCGCAGACTCGTCAGCGGCTGGTGGATAGACAGACATGGCGTCAGAGTCCAGCGCCGACCGCAGACTCGTCAGCGGCTGTTGGATAGACAGACATGGCGTCAGAGTCCAGCGCCGACCGCAGACTCGTCAGCGGCTGGTGGATAGACAGACATGGTGTCAGAGTCCAGCGCCGGCCGTAGACTCGTCAGAGGTTCGTCAGACACAGACAGTCAGACGTGGCGTCAGGGTCATACCAGATCCAGGCACAAGGGCAGCCGTCGGGGACTGGAGTAAATGGTCACATAGGGTCAGATTCATACCAGAGCAGTCAGTTATTGCCTACTGAGTTGGAATATGCGCACGCAAGCAGATTGATTTGAATGGTACTGCCATTGGTGGGTAGCCGAAGGGCACGGGCCGTGTAGCGGACACGCCACCGGCGGCATTACATGCTGCCCGATCTCATCTTATCGACCTACACTGCACGGCGAGTCAGACGCACGCGACAGGCCGGACGCGCGCGACAGGCCAGACGCACGCGACGCACAGCCTTGCCGCGCTCAGTACTTAGCCGCGCCGCTCAGCTCACCTTCTTTTAAACCGTGCCGCTCGGCTCACCTTCCTGTAAGCCTCCACGCTCGGCTCACCTTCCTATAAGCCGCGCTGCTCGGCTCACCTTCCTGCAAGCTGTGCCGCTCGGCTCACCTTCCTATAAGCCGCGCCGCTCGGCTCGCCTTCTTGCAAGTTATGCCGCTCAGCTCACCTTCCTGCAAGCCGTGCCGGTCGGCTCACCTTTCTATGGGCTGTGCTGCTCGGCTCATCTTCCTATAAGCCGCGCCGCTCGGCTCACCTTCCTGTTAACTGTGCCGCTCGGCTCACCTTCCTATAACCCGCGCCGCGCGGCTTACCTTCCTGCAAGCCGCGCCGCTCGGCTCACCTTCCCATAAGCCGTGCCGCTGGGCTCACCTTCCTGTAAGCCGAGCCGTCCGGCACCAGGATGATTTCCTCGTATAGTCTGCTGCATGCAGCGAACCAGACATCACCAGGAGGCAGCTGGCGACAGGCCAGGCCAGGTTACGCGCCAACAGACGACCAAATGGTAGACGGTAAAAGGCGACGAAATAACGATATGGTGTGTTTATTGTCGGCGTAATTTAATAAGGCATGTATTAAAAATTGCAAGCCCAGTAAGAACGTCGTATCGCTTGCGTTGTGCCCTACCAAACAATGCACCGCTGTCGCTTCGTTACCGAGTGTAAATATTTGTGTGTGTAACTGAAACACTCGGACAGAGAAAGAATGGTGCGGAAGCTCTGGTGTAAGAAAACTGCGCACACGTCAGCCGGTCCAATGAAGCATTCAGCTGCACAGACCAGCCCAGTTGCACACCAAAGAGCTGCCACTAAAGCTCTGCCAACCCACTCCGATGTCACAACACAGCCGTCGCCCCGGTGGCGCCCTCTCCCTTCCTTCGGCCCGGCCGGTGCCGTCAGTGCCGGCGACGACCGACAGGCGGCGCTCACGTCGCAGCTGGGGGCAGGCAGATGCTTGCCCACGTTGTCGTCAAAGCCGCGCGTGCGGGCCGTGCCAATGTGGCGGCCGAGCAGGGCGGCGAAGGTGGCCGGCGGCGCAGCCAAGGGCGTCGGTGTCGTCGCCCAGAGCGCGTCCGCCACGGCCGGTGGCGGCGGGCTGCTGCGCTCGTCTGCGGCAGCGTGCGGCCCGCCCTGTCACAGTGGGTAGGTGGACGCCGATGACAAAACCATGCGACCAACAGTCTCAGATATATCCTGTCTGCATAACACGGTCGCGCAGCTTCGCGGACGCGAGTGTCATGTGAAAGCACAGATTGCCGGTTTCAAGGATAGCAAAACGGACACACCATGACAATCACTCAATTACATATCGACACACATGGCTGTTATTTTTCGATGTTCGTTGCTGTCAGCTATCATGTCACTGTCCGTAAGTGTCGTAACAATGACCAGACGGAGGAGAAAACTTGTATTTTTGGCTTTGTTTATTCCAATCCCTCTTCCTCATCATCGTATAAACACAGTGGCATCAGTACGGGAACAAAAACAGAATCGCAGCCGGTCGAGCACATCTCCAGCCCCACCACATCAGCTGAGAAGACTGGGCCAGCGATGTGACCAACCCAAGCTTCAAACCCTGCATCCCGATTTCTGTACACATTTCACTGCTTCGGAATAAGAGATAGCTTCACCTATGCATGCTACCACAAAATTTTCTGGAATGAATGCGCTGCGTTAGCTTACATACATCCATCAAAAGGGAAGGGCCATGAATAGATGACGACAAGCGGACCTCGTGTGTTTCGCTGCGCGAAGAGATGACACCGTCTGCGCCAGTAGGGTAACCCGTGACGTAACGCCGGTGGGGCCACCACCCGTAACGTAACGTCGGTAGGGTCGTCACCCGTGACGTAACGCCGGTGGGGCTGCCATCTGTGACGTGGCGCCGGTACGGCCGCCACCCGTGACGTAGCGCCGGTGGGGCCGCCATCCGCGATGTAACGCCGGTGGGGCCACCACCCGTGACGTAGCACCGGTAGGGTCGCCAACCGTGACGTAACGCCAGTGGGGCCACCACCCGTGACGTAACGCCAGTGGGGCCGCCATCCGTGACTTAATGCTGACTCGAATCTCAGCAATATTAAGTGGATTTCAATTAACCATGTTAAGCAAGTCAATACGCGATCACCCAGTCGGGCGACACGCATGGATCACCTGGACACATAGACAATGCACCCAGTCGGACGACACGTTTGGATCACCTGGACACATGGATAATGCGACGCTGATTCAAGCACTCAGAACACTAAATACATATCCGCTCGTAGCGATATGACATCAGTTCCAGCCACATAGCACCGACTCGCATCTCAGGCATGCACGGCGCGTCTTGATGCGTTTCGTTGAGGGATCACCACTGCGGCGCTGAACGACGCAGAGACAAACAACTGACAAAGACATGTAGGCGGAGGCGGGTCAAAATGAGGGCTCACTTTGCTACCGCGGCAGCAAGCACCTGCTTCCCATTCACTTCCCATCGAAGCGCTCTGCAACGCCCGCATGCTGTGCCATTTTTCCGAGCCCAGCTGCATGGGGTACCTCGAAGCTACCCGTGCTGCAATGTAGAGCCTTTTGCCGTGGGAGCATGCGCCGCAGTGCCTCACGATATTGCCCGAGCCGATCTGTTCGGCAACGCGGTGTGTCCAACGGCTCAAGGGCATTAGCAAACCAGATCTTGGAAGAAGTATCACGGTTTTTCGCCTGAGACAGTCCCGTGCCCTCGTGACCGGGGGTCTCTCGCCTGGCTGTGTACCGCCGCTTGTAGCCGCTCCGCTCTTAGCTCCGCAGTGTCACTCGGCAAACGGTCTTATGAACTGGTGAGCATGGGGAGCAGCTGTCGATGTTTGGGCAACAACTCGGTTTTAAATGGAGAAAAATGCATGCGACATAGCGATGTCTCTAGCTGGCCAACACTGCCGTGAGCGCGCATATAGGAAGACGGTCTGTTTGATTGATGTGTAGCCAATAGCATGTTACGTTAAGACTAACTCGGATGACGTCACATGGCTGAGCTACAGGTACGCGTCCAGTGTTACTCAACCATCATCTTTCAGCAGCCATAGTTCAGCACCTGCGGTCAAATGACACCTCAAGAGATGATCCCAGCAAGTTTCACGGCCTCCAGGTTCTGGGCCGCCCGGAGCTGGCCACGTCACCCCAGATCGTCTTCGTGGTACACATGGAGGATCGTCTTTGTGGTACACCCTGCTGCAGCAGTGCCACATCGTGCATTATCCCCACCACAAGCCCCTTTCTCTCATACCCGGCTGCCCCAATTACGTTTGAAAGAAAGACCAGCCACGCACAGTGTCGCCTGCCACGAACGTGCCGTGCTCGGCGAACTGTGCTACTCGCGCGGACGCGCGGCACACGTCGGTGAACAGGGCGCTGCACTATCTCGAGGGTGTTCGAGCGATCACAACCGGACACGGTGAACGACACGTCCGATATACCAGGTGTAGCGGGCAGAAGTACGTGACGAGCTCAAACGTCAGGGCGGCACATGTCGCTTTGCTGAAAGCTGCTGGTGTCATTTGACTCTCCATAGTTTCGTGTACGCCGGTGGAGCTGGAAAAATAAGTCACGGCCGTGGAGGTAGGGATAGTTACCTGCCAAGAAACATTGACTGTCGCCGCCAGTCGGCTTTGCTAATTCGCATAGCTGGTGATGATTTCGGACCCCACCGGTGATAAATTTTGTTGGATACCCCAAAACACCACCGTCTACAAAAGAACGACCCTGCAAATGCAAAACTCAAACACGCGGAACCAGCGGGCGTGCACAGTGATGCCCAGAAGCCAGCGCAAAGGATAAGGGCACGTTCAAAGCTTCTCCTGTCTGAGTTAGGTAAAGTCGAAGCCGGGTTCAGGCTGCCAGCACCTCACCATCAAAATAAAAAGAGGATGTGACGGCGTTGGTGCGACGCAATAAACTAATGTACTGAACGATGACATAGTAATGGTGAGGCCAGGGAGTGTCACTTGGGTACGCACCACCTGGTCTGGCCACTGTGGCCACCACTGGCTCACATCGCAGCCATGCAAGAGGAGCTACCCAAAAACTGGTGATGCTAACTGCTTCATTCGGTTAATATTTAGATGCAACAATATTTTCAAAATATTCTGGATACAACTGCATCCCCAAAAAGTTTTGTTCCTCCCCCCAAAAAAAATGCGCTGCTGTGTTACACAGCAGCAGTATCCCAAAAGCTAGTAGCACTGTGAAGCCCCTTGCATTCCGTTGGAGGGGAAAAGCTATTGGTAGCAGCCAAACGTACAGACTCATGAGCTGCATGACCTGCCATTTCAAAAATTCAAGATGAACCCATATCACTCCACTACCCATGAAAACCTAGAAAACCATACAGCGAACCCATATAGCGATTCGGTCGCAGCGTCGTGGTCGGTTTCGCATTTCGCTCGCTGTTGATCACGGCCTCTATATACGGTGGCTCCCGCCGCGCCAGCGCGTTTATTACACCGCAGCTGGCTGACAGCACGGACTGGTCTTGGCTGCCACTGATGGTGTCGGACAGCCAAAGGATAGCTGGGCAGATTCAAGGCGTGACCCCGGCATTCGCTTCTCCACAGCACACACATAACTCCTGTCAGATAGATGTTGCTAATTGTTTAATTATCCACCGAACTGTTGTTTACTAGGCATGAGCGTAAAATGACTCGACACGAGGACCGAGGCAGCCCCAGCACAAGGAAGCGCCTTACACATGAGCTGGAAAGAGAAACACCCAGAAGGAAACATGAAAACAAACAGCACAAAATCAAAACGCGCGGCACCGCTGCAACAGCATATATGGTGCCTAAACGCCCCCTGCCGCTCTTTTAAAATGCTACATCCGCTGCCTCTGATAAAAGATTCTACACTTATAACGACAAGTCAGCTGTACATCGTAACCATCCACATAACCTCTGAGCGTAACTTTGCACAGCGTGGAAACATTCCGAGACACACCCTGAACAAGAGATGGCAAGTCTGAGGGATTCTTTTCCCATACAGGGTTGTGAAAACTAGACCCATATTTAAATTATCCCTTTCAACAAGTCTGGCACATATCTGACGTCTGGCTATGAGCAGATACCACGTTCAGGAGGTGTTTTACCCATGAAACATTTTTGGTGGCATTTTACGCTTTTGGCAGCACTTTAGACTTGTCATCAGATGACGCCTTGCGGCTCGAAGGTCACGGCCAGAGAAATCAATATTTGTTCAGCCCGGCCCTGTGATTGGCCACATGACTCACGTCGTGCACCGTTATTGGTCAGAATCCGAATCTTCTCCCTCGGACGACTCACTGCGAACACGCCCCAAACCCTGTAACGATTTTGGCCCCTCGTGCGGCGTAGGTGGCCGCCGGTTTCCTCAACCATTCGTGCTCACGCCCGGCGACCGGCGGGGGAACACAACTATAGCGGGGTGGAGATGTAAGTTGTTGCCAGGGCGGTAGAGCACTGTTGTTGCATTGCGCCGAGCTTTTTGCTCTGCGTCCTGTTATAACTGACCAAAAATATACTAACTGGGGGAGCTTGAACTACCCTTTCCATCTTACAGCTGGTGCTCACACAACTGGAACTCAGCCGTCACATAGCCAATCCTGTGAATTCACGATTCCATGCCCATGAAATGTTTCAGTAAACGAAACATTATGCCAAAGAATATGGAAAATCAATATGATCAGGAACCGTGTCTTGAATTCTGGCTCCTTCCTCTCAAATTACCTGTGTTCATCATCAGTATTGCAGTAGTAGTAATTGGGGCCTTAGGGCACATTGACTGCAGTCATGTAGCACCCACATCATCCTCATGGTCACTGTCATTATTACTTCAGTTCATTTCTTAGTAAAAATAGAAAATGTCCTGAATCTATGATGCAACCTGAATTATAGCCTACAGAATTATAATTAAAGTTTGGGTACTCAAGGTTTGCTGAACCAAGCCCTCTTCATAACTGATTTTTGGAAGCTTTACCCTTGCCACAGGATGCTAAGCATCCAGTTTTCTGGGAACAGACACTCCAGTATCACAAATGTTGCAAGAAAATTAGTACTGGCAGTGCAACCTTTCAAGCTGGCACGAGCTGCATTTTATTACGTTCTATGTGACCCACAAATGTAAATGACAGATTCTGCTAAAGATGTGGTCAGTTTTCATCTTGAGGCCCTGATACAACATGCACCTCAAATAAATATGGCTGATTTACAAAATTTATTTACTCTGAGCTAGTGTGATTTAATGTTATACATGAAGACATTCGGTCAGCAAATATTGGTGTTAACACATCATCTTTTCCTATGCATACCAATACATGCAGTGTTCAATGGTTGCTGATTATGATTCATTTGGCTGCATGTACTGCCAAGGGCTTCCATAATCCCTTTGTTTAAAATTGTGGGTTTGATAGTTATGCGTCGCCTTTCCCCAAAGTGACAGACTTTAAAAGCATCAATGCTGTAACTCAGATGGGCAATCATGACAATATAAATGCAGATCATCATCAATATCAGGGAATGTTATGATAATGAGGCCAATTGACAAAATTTGCCAAAAGTGGTACAATGAATGCCAAAGGAGAGCATTTTATCTTGATATTATGCATATGGTGTGTGCTGTGCAATCTTATGCAATGTGGCTAAGTCTAATACATTTCACAAAAGTATTTAGCAATTGGCAGTGATTAAATAGGTCATCCATCACTCAGGCAACTGTTTAAGGATCAGAGTTGGGGGATGAGGTACAAGTGCCTCTGACCTACTTCTTGTCGCTGACAGTGTATGGTGGTGCTGGGTTACTGACTAACCCCAATAAATAGGTATGTGGTACTTTGTTGTACATGTTCAGCAAGTACCTATCATGGTGTGATGTACTACCTGTCTGTCACAGGGCAGCATAAATGTCAGTAGCTGCTGTTGGTTGGGAGTGGTACTTCTTGTTTGATTTACATGCCAGCTATCTGATATTTTATGCATGCACCATTGCCAAGGACAGACAAAATAACTGTTTTACTGTTTTTATGGTATCTTGATGTTGCCCATTGCCCCAAATTTATGCTGCATTCAGCTCCTAGTAGGTGTCTGTAAGTTCAATTAACTTGAGGTGAAAATTTCAGATGGTACAGGCATTTTGATTCTGTATTTTATTTATGCAGGATCACATGATATGCAGCTATATGTTACATGTATATATGTTTTGCCACCTACTTGCAAGCAGAACAGAAAATTAGAATCATTGTTGACAGTCAACAAGCCATAAGCTATTGACACAGACTCCATGTCTGGCTATGCTCAGCCAATGTAAAATATGTAGGGTTCAAAACATTTTCCCCCAGGTTGTTGTAAGTGGACAGCAGAGGAAAGTGTTAAATATGACATTTTCAAATGCAGCTCAAATTTTCCTCTGATATCCAAGCCACATGATGACCCCTTTTAAAGCTTCTGACTGTGCATTTGGAATCACTTGATCGCATCCTTCAGTGGCTTCAGTGGGCTATGTTCGACCAGTCAAGAAATTCACGCACTTTTGAAGAGGCGCAGTGACACCACCGATACAGAGCGACACCCACCGAGCCGGGCGGGGCGTGCGTGGGCACCGAACTGGGTTCCGGACAGGGCGCGCGGGCGGACGAGTGGAGCCTCACTCGGCCCACCACTGTTCAGGGTCCACATGTGTCGCCGGCCGACGCCAACAGGCCTGGCACGCTGCAGACGCCGCGTGCTGATACGGCACGGTGTTCACGCCCGCCGGCGGCTCTATAAACAGCGCGGGACGGCGGCTCGCGATCAGTGCGGGAGTAGAGACGGCGCGCGCCGGAGGTGCGGCTGGCCCAGACCGTCTCGACTCGGAGGTAACGCGCGTGTTGACATACCGCTAAACTCAGCACGCCACCTGGCGCTGCTCTCCGGAGACTTATTCTCGTCCGCGAAAAATTGTGCTGGGTATTCGGAATGTACTAAGCCGTTTCGAGATGCTGGTTCCCCCCCCCCCCCTCCCTCATACTCTTAATGATGGTGATGATGATGATTGGGGTTTCAGGGCGCGTCGACTTCTAGGGTCATTTTGCGCCCGCTCATACTCTGAAGTCACCATGTGGTTGAAAACCTGCGATCAGCTGCATGACAGCCCCGTTATTCCATGACCGCACTGCCTGTTGTGGAGCTTGTCCAAGATAGTCTGACATACTGGGTCACGTTTGAGAACACGCCTAGGAAGCCATATGTGATACACGTCTTCAGATGGCGCAAATACACCTACCCCATCATGAAAAATGCCGTGCTATTGAGATAGCTGAGAACGCTATGGACCCAAAACGTCCCAGCACGGCGTTGTAGCGACTTGACTCAACTGTTGCTATTACTCAACATGCTTGACCCCACTGTGACGAGAGGGTCATCGCCTATCAAGCTATACCGGGATGATGAGGGAGTCGCTGCCTGCGGGCCGCGCTACTGGTGCTGGCGGCCCTCGACGGGACCTTACACCGCCTGGTCTGCCAGCCTTTTTACACCACACAGCTACGGTGTTCATTTAGAAGTTAAAAGTACCGAGTCGCATGCGACTGGGTGTTGTGCCTGGAAAGCAGATGAGAGACAGAACAAAAGTTACTTGCTGGTGGCCGAATCTTTCTTCGAAATGCTTTGAGCGAGACAGCCGCTTGCCCGAGGGCCCCAAGGCCAGCAAAATAACAACGTCGTCGCCCTGATATTTGGCCTCCTTTCAACCAATGCCCACTTCGAAGTGACCTGTTGTCCGTCTCCGTCCGTGGTTCGTTCCCGAGTGAGTCGTGACCGGCATATTTGCCGGAGGGCGAAAAAGAGGGGGGGGGGAGGTGACCCCGCACGCACGTCTGAGCGCTGCGCTGGTGCTGGCCGGCCGATGGGTGACAATCCGTCACCGCGTGGCTCGGGCCCCCTCAAGATCAAGGTCGGCTGACGGGAGCGGGATTAGCGACTGATAGGAACGTGGAGATTGCCGCCGGCCGATCGCTCCTGTCATGAACTTCGGGCGCCGATTGTCATCTGTGGTAGATAATAGGGAGCACTTTCCTGTTCATTGTTACTAGGCAGGGGACGACCGCATTCGATGACGCTAGCGTTCAGTGATGATATCCTAAGTGATGCCAAACTCTGGGATCTTGTGAGCGATGTTCTGCACCGCGACCAGCCTTGATAGCCACAGGAACGCATAGATAGGTTGCTGCCATACGTAATGTGAGCCGTGTGTTCCCCCAGCATTCAACTATCGCAAGGTCGCATTATATTGCAAAGGTGAAAAGTCACGGCACCCCTGTCGGAACGCTCTCTACCCCTTTCACTACGAAGGCACCTGCCAGTTGTTTTGACGTCCTAGGTGCTCCGCATCAAAGTGAAGTCGGTCGGTCGTCGGCTTGTCGTAGCCGGCTTCCAAGCAAAGTAAATATTTGTCCTGCTAGACAAATTTGTCCAGTTAGCGGGCTCGTCCTTGACGCCCTTCCCGGTCGCTCGCATCGTCTTCGTTTACCCGCTCAGTTCGCCCTTCTGCCGCCAGATGGCCGACTACCTGGAGGTGGGCGGCGCGGTGGCGCTGACGGCGGCAGCCGGCGCCGCGGCCGCGCTCTATGTGCTCTCCCGGCCGCGGCCCCTGGTGCCGCCCGTGCCGCTCGATGACCAGAGCGCCGCCCTGGTGGTGAACTCCGACACCATCCGCACGTCGCGCCTGCCGCTGGCCGCGTACGGCGAAGGCGAGTTCGTCCAGTACCTGGACCCGACCTGCCGCACCATGCACCAGGTGCCGCTGCGCGGGCTCCAGCAGTCTGGTGACGGCCCCTGCCTGGGCTGGCGTGCCGGCGTCGACCAGCCGTACCAGTGGCTCAGCTACAGCGAGATGGTGCGGCGCGCGCGTCACTTCGGCTCGGGCCTGGTGGGCGGCGGCCTGAAGCCCGGCCAGGGCACGCTGGTTGGCCTGTACGCGCAGAACCGGCCCGAGTGGGTGCTGGCCGAGTACGGCTGCTACTGCTACAGCATGATCACCGTGGCGCTGTACGACACGCTCGGGCCAGAGGCGTGCGCCTACATCGTGTCGCACGGCAATATCAGCACAGTGTTGGTCGACTCGGACGCGCGCGCGCTCAGCCTGCTGGAGCAGCAGCCAGAGGCGCTGCAGCACATCGTGCACTGCGGCCCGCTGTCGGAGGAGACGGCGCGGCGCGCGCGCGACGCCGGCCTGCGCGTCAGCTCGTTCGCCGAGGTGGAGGAGCGCGGCGCGCTGCTCGACGTGGCCGAGATCCCGCCGCGGCCGCAGGACGTCGCCACCATTAGCTACACGTCCGGCACCACCGGCGACCCCAAAGGCGTGATGCTGACGCATGGCAACGTGCTGGCCAACGTGTCGGCCGTGCTGCTGCAGATGGGTGACGCGCGCCTCCGCCAGGACGACGTCATGCTCAGCTTCCTGCCGCTGTCGCACACGCTAGAGCGCATGTGCCACGTGGCCATGTACATGATTGGCGGCGCCGTGGGCTTCTTCCGCGGCGACATTCGTGGCCTGATGGATGACCTGAAGACGCTGCAGCCCACCTGCATCCCGGCCGTGCCGCGCATCTTCAACCGCATCCACGACAAGGCGATGGGCGCTGCGGCCAAGAGTAGGCTGAAGGCAACGCTGCTGCGCTGGGCGGTGGCCGCCAAGGAGGGGGAGATGGCGCGCCAGGTGGTGCGAGCCGACTCCTTCTGGGACCGCTGGGTGCTCGCGCCGGTGCGCCAGTCGCTGGGCGGCCGGCTGCGCATGGTGGTGGTGGGCTCGGCGCCCATGGCGCCGGCCGTGCTCACCTTCATCCGCGCTGCTCTCGGCTGCGTCGTGCTCGAGGGCTACGGCCAGACAGAGTGCGTGTGCCCGTGCACGCTGACGGTGCCCGGCGACAACGCGGCCGGCCACGTGGGGCCGCCGCTGGCCTGCGGCGCCATCAAGCTGACCGACGTGCCAGAGATGGGCTACGAGGCGGCGACCGGCCGCGGCGAGGTGTGTGTACGCGGCGCGGCCGTCTTCAAGGGCTACTACCGCAGCCCCGAGCTGACGCACGAGGCGCTCGACGACGACGGCTGGCTGCACACTGGGGACATCGGCCAGTGGCTGCCCAACGGCACGCTGCGCATCGTCGACCGCAAGAAGAACATCTTCAAGCTGTCGCAGGGCGAGTACGTGGCGCCCGAGCGGCTGGAGAATATCTTCATCCGTTCGCCGCTGATCGGTCAGGTCTTCGTGCACGGCGACAGTCTGAAGTCGTGCCTGGTGGCGGTGGTGGTGCCTGACGAGGACGGCGTGCGGGAGTGGCTGCGCCGCGCCGGCCGGCCGCGCGTGCCGCTCACCGAGCTCTGCGCCCTGCCGGAGCTCAAGCAGGCCGTGATGGCGGAGCTGGGCCGCGTGGCCGCTCAGGCTGGCCTTAAGGGCTTCGAGAAAGTTAAGGACGTGCACGTGGTCGCCGAGCCGCTCAGCACCAGCAACGGCATGCTCACGCCCACGCTGAAGGCGCGCCGACACAACATCCAGAAGCACTTCCAGGCGCAGATAGACGACATGTACTCGCGGCTGGACTGAGCAGCTTCGGCGTCGCCGCCGGCCCGGCCGCCCGCGGACCGCATCCGGCGGGACTCGTCTGGCAGAGCGCTCCATTCCGGAGACAGCGTGCCGGTCTCCACGGAGGCTTTGGATCGCTTCTAGAAGTCTGCCCGCGTAGCAGAATTTTACCGGACACACGTGCAACGGGGTACGCGCGCGCCGGTTCTATCCGCGCCACAGTCCCATAATTGCGACTCTAGTCAAATGACCATTCTGCGGGTGCGTGGCAGCCTGTTAGAAATCTAATCGAACGCCTATTTGTTTCGTGTAAATAGCAGCGCCATGGTGTTGGGTATTGCTCACCAGGGCTGTTGCTTGACTCCCCCGTCGTCTTAGCGCGCGTTAACTAGCATCGAATGCGTGATTGCGTAGGGCGTGCTCAGTTGTCTGAAACGCCCGTCCCCGGCATCGGTTTATCTACTTTACAGCACAGCCTTGTTTGAAGTGGTCGGTCACGACTGCGGTCCCTTGAGTCGCTCCGTCAGATCTCTTCCGATCCATTGTCTGCACAGCTGTAGCGGTGTCTTGTCCGTAGTACTGCGCGGTGGAGAGGAAATAGACTCGTCTGGCCGCCGCTCTGGGTGCGCTCCGTCTTGGAGGGCGGGAAGACGGCGAAGTTGCACACTGGCAGAAAAAAACGCTTCCGCGCCGTCGTGGAAAACACTGGAGCTTCTCGAGGTCGAAGCGGACCTTAGAGTCCATCACATCGCCGGTCCAAGGCTGCAGTACAGAACAGGGTTCTGCAACGCTTACTGCGCAATTCAAACATGCGGAAATGCGCCGCACGCGCAAAAATGCCTGCCAACAGCCCCCCTCAGCGGTCCCGGGTGGCTGTACTGCGCGTCATCCTCTGAGCTGTCGGTGCACGTTCGGGACACGGTGTATCGAGGCCAAAAGGTCAGTGCCAACTGGCGAGCCGGCAACCGCGCCCCTGCGGTGTCATCTGCTGTCTTCTGTCCCGGTCCCAGCCCAGTAGAAATCGAAAGAGTCCACCGGGATGTGTTGCAATGCAACCAGCGTGGAACTCACACCTCCGTGAATAAGGTCTCTGAGGAGACTTGTGCCCCGTAAAATGCATGAAGCTTCCAAAACTACGCACAAAAATAAAATATATCAACACTTCTTGATAGCTTATGCCGGGAAGCTCAGTCACATGTGCGTGTTATGGAACCGAACATTCCCAGTTTTTATTGTGCCTCAATATACATTCCGCGGGTCTAATTACAATCAAAAGCCGTTGTGAATAATATCGATTGGCTTAACTGGAAATTATTCCGGACTTGGACCTAGTCTGAACAACACTAACCGGAACTCGAATCTCCTCCCCGCGCGACTTTGCGCCAAGAGCTCATTCCACCGATGCGCGGTCGAGCCACGAGCCTGACATCGTCAGATCGTAGCGGACAACACGCTATGCCGACACCTTGTCTCACTGGGCCGTGCGCTAGCACAGCACGGCCGAGAGCGGGACGCCGCCAATGTCAGCTCGAAGGGACCGGGGCATCCGGTCGGCTGACGGAGCGCACGGACACCGTCGCCAGGCGCGGACCGCACCCTGTGACCGAGGTCCGGGTGACCGGCCCACTGACCTGACTGGTGGCATAGCCTCTGCAGCAGCCGGACGTGGGCCAGCAGCGGGTCGCCGTCGCCAGCGGGTGCCGCACTCTCCACGTGCACGAACGGCTGGTTGCCGGGCAGCGCGAACAGCGACTGGGCGCTGCCGACACGGGTCTCCGGTCAGCAGGCACACGCGCCCCCAGGTCAGTGGGCAGCACGCATACACGAGGGCAGCGGTGTGGCGGACAGCGGCACGGCAATCACAAGCCCAGGCTGGCGTCAGGTCGTGGAGGTTGGTTTCCATATGAGCAATGTTAACTTCGGTATAAATACGAATGATGCCCCGTTCAATTCAATAACATCCATTTCAATGATAAAAAATGATGAGCCCGACGATGTTTGATGTGGGATCCGAGCCAAAGAAATATGACGGCTTCGAAAATTGGAAGTACATAATGTGAATATTGTCCCACCAGACATTCGTGATGACTGATCTCGCCTGACTTTGGTAATGACTGAGTCCTCCCATCGCCAAACCATTCAGTTCTGGCATCCGTGAGCGCGACCTCCGAGTAAAGTGGGCGTCAACTGACTCAAATTTCCGGCAAGCTACGCAAACTTCCAATCACGCAGCGCGTATGAACTTTTGTTTGTTTTTTATAAGAGCCCATTTGACCAGAAATTATTATTTCAGGACCATGGGATGAAGAAAAATGACTAACTGTGGGACAGGCTCGCCCGCAGGGGGGGGGGGGGCAACCGCCGAGCTTTAACCCGCGTATGTGCGCTGGGTACCCGGTCAGGGTCCACCCTCCCACGAGGCCCTCGACCCACTCGCGGCTGGTGCACGCAGCCTGCCCCGGACAAGCAGAGCATCGCGAGGATGCAGGATGAAACAAGATGGAGGATAAGAGGGACGGACCAGGTGCTTAAATGGCACATTTGGTTTGCCTTTTTTGGATAAGAGCCCTTTTGATCAGAAATGATTGTTTCAGGGCCACAGGATGAAGGGAAATGATTAACGGTGGGGCGGACTTGCATGCGGCTGGGATGCCAACCACTGAGCTTTAACCCGCGCATGTCCACTGGGTACCCGGACGGGGTCCCCCTTCCCACAGGGCTGCCGGCCCACTCCTGACTGATGCTGGCACTCTGCCCGGACAAGCAAAGTGTCGCGAGGATACACAATAAAACAAGATGGAGGATACAAAATATGGATAAGGACATTTCGAGTTACGTCATATAAGAAGTTGGACATGGTTTCTTCACTTACAAGTTATTATGGAGATAAGAATTGCATTGGAATAACTTACGGATACCGACAGAACCGAGAGTGTGAATGCAAGTACACGTTTTTAACTTATGGATAAGCATGTAATGGCATCGCAAGACAGATGACAAGGGCTTAAACACGAGCACAAAACGACACTTGACTCCGCGAACACTTCCAGCTCGTGCTGCCATCTTCGACGAGTTTGAAGTACTACAAGTCGCAATTTCGCACGGTTAGCTTGGCAGTACCTCGACGCCGTACAAACGTGCCATCGTGCAATGAAACGATGACGTATTGGAGAGGGTATTTATTGAAGAGAAACTTTGTACTTAAGAACAGCCTTTTTACTTAAAACTATACAAAAATTAGATACAATTTTGCTTCAACATATCTGCTGATTGCTTTAATATCTTCAAACGTGGAGCATTTCCTTTAACTAAGAATCTCGAGCAATCATTACTATGCACTGATAGTACTCGACGTTTCAAGTTGGTTGCATCGGTATCATTTACATGCACCTCCTGGTTCTCTGGTACATCCTGGTTTAAGCGCAGCTCCTGATATATTGAACGTAGATCACTTCCAGGATAAGAGCTGATACTGGAAAAACAGGGCCTGATCTCCTTTGTCTATTACACTAATCTGTTGACGACTGTTAGTCCCACCTCCCATCGGCGATTACTCCCATCTCACCTGCGTTGGATACATATATCCTTACCTGACGTGGGTGATGACCCCAGGCTTTCATCCGGCATTGGTGATGACATCGTGTTCTCATCTGGCGTTGGTGACGACCCCAGGCTCTCACATGTTGATGACTACGGGCTCTCACATGATGTTGATGACTCCGGGCTCTCACCTGGCGTTGTTGACGACTCCGGACTCTCACCTGGCGTTGGTGATGACTTCGGACTCTCACCTGGCGTTGGTTATGACGCGCACTTTGCGCAACAGCCGGTAGATTTGGTCCTCGAGGCTGTGCTGCAGTTGCTCGGAGGCCGGGCGGCCGGCGCGCGCTTTTTGGCGCGCCACCGCCGGCGGGCAGCTGGCGAAGTAGAAGAGCACGCGCGGCGGGCACGGCCGGCCCTGGTTCACCCAGCCGGACGGTACGCCCGGCACCGAGCGCAGCGTGTCCGTCACGTGACGCAGCAGCTTCTGCCTGTGACGCGACACACGCCGTCGGATAGCTGCACCGGACGCCACACACGCCGTCGGATAGCTGCACCGGACGCCACACACGCCGTCGGAGGGCTGCAGCAGACGCCACACACGCCGTCGGAGGGCTGCATCAGACGCCACACATACCGTCGGAGGGCTGCACCGGACGCCACACACGCCGTCGGAGGGCTGTACCAGACGCCACACATGCCGTCGGAGGGCTGCACCGGACGCCACACACGCCGTCGGAGGGCTGCACCAGACGCCACACACGCCGTCGGAGGGCTGCAGCAGACGCCACACATGCCGTCGGAGGGCTGCACCAGGCGCCACACACGCCGTCGGAGGGCTGCACCGGTCAGCCGGCACACAGACAGCGATGCTGGAAGTGCGCAGACCTTGCCGTAACAAGGTATGTTTAGGGCGGCGAAAATACAGAGTCGTCGTAGCAGAATGTACTGTAATTACGTAGCGCGGCAATCGGTATCTCCCACTGGCGTCGGCATCACACTCACTGGTTTCGTCCTGATAGGAGAGTACCATGTCTACATGTGAGTTATCCACTGCTCAAGTGTAACGTAAGTCACAACTTAAGTGAAGGGCAATCCACAACTTAAGTAAAAAGTGCCTCTTGTGAAAAAACTTACGCTAAGGCATTCAATCAGCAAAACTGTCAACTACGCCACCCGTCCTGCGGCGTTGAGAAACATTCTTGCTTCGCTCGCACTGCAATGTATTGGTTAACTGCGACATGTCCATATGTGTATGTACATTCAGGTCCATAGATGTCGGTCCACTGACCCTGCTTGCATCGTCATCGCGATCAATGCGACGGCACCGAGTCAGTCTACAGATAAGCCGATGAAGTGATGGGGCGAGCGGCCGACCCGACACAGGCGGCTTACCTGCAGGCGTCGATGGCGAGGAACATCTGTATGTAGCTGAGGTCGAACACGTGGCTGGGGTGGTAGAGCACTAGCAGGTGGGAGACGGAGAAGAGGAAGAGCAGCGCGCGGGCGGCCGAGTAGCGCAGCTCCGACCAGCACGTGAGGAATCCCTGCAGGGATGGCATGAAACGGCCGCCCGTCACCGATCACCCACACACTCACTTTCAGGTCGGAAACACACACTCCCACGTCACCCACACGCTCACACTCTCAGGTTAGTCACACACCAATACTCCCAGGTCACCCACACACTCACACTCAGGTCACCCACACACTCACACTTTTAGGTCACCCACACACTCACTCTCAGGTCACTCACACACTCACAATTCAAGGTCACCCACACACCCACACTCTCAGGTCGCCCACACAATCACACTTAAAGGTCACCCACACACTCACTCTCAGGTCACTCACACTGAAAATAGCGGGCTGTGTGTAATTACAGTGTCGGTGTACTGGATCATGGGCTGGTGCAAACAAACGCCTTTGACAGTCCTTCCGCGACGCAGACTCACGTGGATCGTGCAATGACGATACTCATTATGCCATGTCATGTCATGGTGTAATGAGTATCGTCATTCAGGGTCACACAAATACCCTACACATGCATGCAGTTCTGAATTTCGCAGTGCGACACAAGCTGCATTAGACAGGTGACCCAACTTGGCGGAAATATATGTCGCAGGGGCTCGCTGACTTACATTTTCATCAATTTTATTTTTCAAGTCCCGGCAGATCCTGCACAGAACCGACGTATCCAGCGTGGAGCGCAGGTGGAGATAGACCACGTTCTCTTGGGCGCAGAAGAAGCCCTCAACGCGTGTCTGTGGACGAAGGTCCGGATGAGTTCGGGACAACCAATATCAGGGAGTCCCAGACCCCGAACGAGGCAGCTCAGCTGGGGCGATCCCCTGAGCGGATTCCCTGGGCGGGAGACCTCGGCCGAACTCGATAGCAGCAACGCGGCTCCGTCCTAGAGCGTTACCACCCGAGAGCAACACAGTCGGTGGCGTGCCCATCTTGGCTAAACAGCACTGAGGCACAGCCACCCAGGAGGAGGCGAGACACGACACCACAGCGCGAAGTGGGTAGGTGGTTCTGTAAGGCTGACCTCCAGACGGGGGACCGCACGGCTAGGGGACAGCTCACCTGCTCCTGGCCCAAGTCCAGCTCCCGGCTGGGGACTGGGGACAGCCCACCTGCTCCTCACCCAGGCCAGGTCCGGCTGGGGACCGGGAGGACAGCTCAGCTGCTCCTCGCCCAGTCCAGCTCCGGCTGGGGACTGGGGACATCCACCTGCTCTGGCCAAGGTCCAGCTACGGCTGGGGACCGGGGACAGCTCACCTGGTCCTCGCCCAGGACCAGCTCCGGCTGGGGAACCGGGGACAGCTCAGCTGCTCCTCGCCCAGGTCCAGCTCCGGCCAGGGACCGGGGACAGCTCACCTGCTCCTCGCCCAGGTTCCAGCTCCGGCTGAGGACCAGAGGACAGCTCACCTGCTCCTCGCCCAGGTCCAGCTCCGGCTGGGGACTGGGGACATCTCACCTGCTCCTCGCCCAGGTCCAGCTCTGGCTGGGGACTGGGGACAGCTCACCTGCTCCTCGCCTAGGTCCAGCTCCGGCTGGGGACCGAACACCGAGTGGCTCAGCAGGTTACGGAAGGCGTGCCCCTTGCCGCCGCCGGCCAGGTCGGTACTCTTCCCGATGAGCGCCACCACCACCACCTTATCCGCCGGCCACCTGGAGCACAGCATGGAATGCAGTTGTGGTGCTGGCGTCTTTGGTGGTGTTTCTGACCATCCAGAATGATGAGTGGAAAATGAAGTCAGCACAAAACCACACTGTCAGCACAGGATCATGCTGTCAGCATGGGACCATGCTATCAGCAGGAGACCATGCTGTCAGCACAGGACCATGATGTCAGCATAAAACCATACTCTCAGCACAGGACCACGCTATCAGCACAAGCCCATGCCGTCAGCACAGGACCACGCTGTCAGCATAGGACCATGCTATCAGCACACAAGGCCCATGTCATCAGCGCAGGACATGCTGTCAGCACAGGGTCATACTGTCAGCACAGGACCATGCTGTCAGCACAGGATCATGCTATCAGCACAGGACCACGCTGTCAGCATAGGACCATGCTATCAGCACAAGGCCATGTCATCAGCGCAGGACCATGCTGTCAGCACAGGGCCATACTGTCAGCACAGGACCATGCTGTCAGCACAGGATCATGCTATCAGCACAGGATCATGCTGTCAGCACAGGACCCTGCTATCAGCACAGGATTCTGCTGTCAGCACATGACCCTGCTGTCAGCACATGACACTGCTGACAGCATAGGGCCATGATGCCAGCACAAGACCATCCACTGGTGTTACCAACAGCCGACAACATTGGTATTTGCCTAGCTACGCTGGAGTGAGCAGGACAATGTCATGCAGCAGTAATCCTATTGACAAAATTATTCATGGCATTACCCTGTATCAGAAATAGGATGGGTAAGGTTGAATAATCAAAGTTGTCTCAACTGGCAATGGTAAACATGCATGGCATTGATACAAATCAATATATTGATCAACAAACATAGGAGTACAACATATAAAATTTACCAAATAGCAGGGCATGATATAAATGCAAATATCAAACCAATTTGTTTGGGTCAATAAAGAACAACGTTACTTCAATAACATGGCATTGGCATACAACCACCGACTGTAACTTCCACACGACAAATCAGCTACCGGCTTTCTCTTATCAGCCTTTGAGATAGTCATCGCTGTGAAATTTGCTACTCTTAGCTGAGTTGCTACACTGGTATGATGACCCCTTTTCAAGTTGTTCTTAAAATGTAGGAGGCGTGGTGTACTGGCGCAAAGTACCGATGGTGCATTCTGATAATTTTGAGGCAGGGAAATGATAATGAAGATACAAACTCACCCGGCGTTCCTTTCCGCGCGCGTCGCGGTCGGGCGGACCTACGGTGGTGGCAGGTATTGCACTTAACGTATTGGGAGATATGAAAATAGGTGAGCATGATTAGCGCATGATGCCGAAATTACAAGACACCGGAGCTTGCAAAAGCTGTTTTGCCCAACAACATAACTAAGCGATGACTGGTATGACAGATCTGGTTTCTTTTCACGCATTATGATTGCTTAGTTCAGGCGGTACACACCAAATAAACCAGACATAGCAACATGAAAACTGAACAGTGCAGTAACCACCGCGTGCTGTCTCGGCTCCATCGCGCGGGTCACGGTAATCTGCGCTCCTGGCGCCAACTAAACGCTTCTCTGCTGAGCTAGTCAAAACACGTCGGCAGGGCAGCACCGGCTACGCAGGCGGACACCTCGGTGGTCAGCTTTCCCGACCTCTCCATGGCCTGGGCGCGGTACGCACACCAGTCTTCAGCGGTGAATAGACCAGCTGCTCCCGCTGATCGCTGCCCAGTTGCTTCAAAAGGACGGCTGCGAATCAATTTCCCCGGCGACGTGCCGCACGGCCACCAGATACAAGTCCCTATTGGTGTCGCGGATGGTTTCAGGGACCTCGAAGCGACCGGATCGGCAGCTAGCTGGGTCTCTTTTTGGCGACCTGGTCAGGTCGACGGCCTCGGCCTTGCCCTGCTTGCTATCGTCGCCCGCTATCACCATCACGATGCTCTCCGGTTGGGTCATCCGCACGTTCCTCGCGATGCTGTCTTGGGCGGCAGTGAGGACGAGCTCACACAGATACTTGTGCTGCGGCCGTAACTGCTTCGCCAGGTACGTGGAGTGCGCATGATGTCCCACACATGCTCGTTCGAAATCACCGCGGGCACCTATATACACACCGCCCACCACATGCTGAGCTAGTGCGGCGAACTCAGGTCGGGTCAGATTTGAGGTGCATAGGCACAGAAGATCGCTCTGCATGGTGAACCATCAGGCGGGGTTGAACATCTGATGTAGCTCTCACAGCACTCACGTCTTCAGAGGTCACGCTCCTTGCTCACTCGTCAAGTAGCCACATGCACAAGCTGAAGCAACTCTCCATGTCAGCTGCAGCTGAATGAAGTTGCCACAAGGAGCTCCTCAAGTTCTAGAGGGGGACCAAATTTGACCTCTGGTGACCATGGAAATTCTGTGCCAACTAAATCATAAGCAGGATTGCAGGACCACTACACATGTTACACTGCAGTGCAAAGAAAGACAAGGCTTTCAAATTTCCCATCTTGTGAATACCATGTGGCATGATATAAAGATGAATTTCCCCTAGGGTGGATAAATGTGTTTAAACAAATTTTTCAAACATGTTTTGATTCAGCTATCCAAAAGTATCAGTTCACTTCAAACCCCCTCGCATTTTGAGGAAAAGTTGATGGGGTCCCCCTACTACACAGATAATGGTCATTGGCAGATATGTGTCTGAATCCCCAATGACCCAAGGATCCCAATAACATGGAGCTCTATGGGACCCTGGATCCCAGTTTTATTTTCCATGTTTTATTTTCAAGGCTAGACCAGGAATACACTGGTCAGTAGCAATGCATCAGCCCCTCATCAGCAACATTGAGAAAATGGTAAGCTAACACAGGGCACTATGTGTTTTTATGTGAATTTTGGGTAAGTTGTGCATTTTCCCTTCTCAGTCCTGCTCCATCCATCTGACTTCCTTTGAGACCCTATGCCCCTGGGTAACTGGTGTCATCTTAGAATTTACTATGGACATTGCAAATCTTGAAAGAGTGGACTTGTTCAGACATCGTTTACACCATTGGTGGATTTTGCACAAGGTCACGGAAATATAACCACTGTGCTCCAGCATGAAAACAAGCAGATGCTTTAAAAAGATCCAATGTGACTTCTCAACCCACTCTAATTGGAAAGTATCTCAACTACTTACCTTCCATCTTCTTTGGAAGGAAGCAAAAATTGGAAACTATTTGACTTCATCGCTGCTTGACCAGTCCATCTATCTGTAAAATGCACTAATTAAAACACAAGTCAACCAAGCTAGAACACACTAATTCGGGAATCATGCATCACAAAAATCGAAACAAGATTACCGTATTTAACACGTAAAACAATGGATCATCTATTTCCGGGATGCACATTAGCGCACACATAAATCTATCTCACACAGAGACCTCATCCTACCACTTTAAAAACTGTGATTACCGCGTGCACGCACGGGCTTCTCAGCGCTCGATACAACGCGTCAGAACGCGGTTCTCCCTAGCATGATCAGTGACGGGATCGGTCGGTGCGCTAATGCGCTCAGGCATTGAGAATCAGTGCTACCTGGTTTGTAGCTTGTTTACTTTTGGTCTGGTCGTTGACGCGCAAGTATTGTCAAAGACCGATACCACCTACATAGTCACAGGTAGCTAAATTAAAGACGGGATGACATCTGTGGTCTTGTTTCCGCAAGACCATCGTCCACACGCTTTGCCTTCATTCTGGGAGTACTTTTGGTCGGTAAAGTACACTGTCAATAAGAAGAAAACGCTTTTTCCGTCGGTATGGATGTTCTAATGTACGTTACTAAATGTGGGTGGCCGGCCCGTGGCATATAAACCGACATACGACATCGCGGTCAAAACATTGTAATCGGGCCCGGAGAGTGCAACTATGTGCATTTGACAGCACTGTTGAATGGCTATCACCTGGCATCCGAACATGCCTGTCAGCCGAAGCCATCCTTGCATTTGGTTGGCCCATTACCGCGACATCACCCAATGCTGGCCGCATGGCTGCCAAGGAAATTTGAAAAGTTGCGGCGGTCAAACAAAAAGTATTGTGATCTTGCGCGACTGATACAAACATGTGCACGTGATAGCACTGCGGGAGTACTATTGGCTGGCAATGCACATCATTATCGCTCGTCGGTAGATAACTGCGTTGCTTGCTATGATTCCCTGACGGCGAATAGCTAAACGCTCCGACATGCCTTTAGCGTGATAGCCGGTATGTGGCGGCCCGAGGAAAAAACAACACTATAATCGTGTTCAGAAAGCGTGCCGTGTGCTGCTGCCAATCCTGCCAGAAAGCTAACAGCATTGCTGTAAGGCTATGACCTGGCAAGGTAACACGCTTGTCGGCCGAGGGCAGCCATTTTGTTCGGTTGACCCGCTGTAAGCGGATCACCCCCAGCGTGTGCCTCGGCCGCACGGCGATTTGCTAAGATCGGCGATAAACAGATGCAGTTAACGTCGTGTGCAGCGGGTGCGACCGTGTGCACCTAAGAACACCGTGGGAGCAGTAGGGATTGGAAATCTCGGTCGTGGGCGTGTTATGCGCATTTTATTCATGTAACCCCTGAAGATGAATTTCGAAATAAAGCCGGCCTGAACGTAGCTTGGTGGTCAAAATTCCCCACCTCGATAAGGATACCCCTGACTGTGGGCGGTGAGCGTGGCCGTGTGAATGTTATAGCATCCCTCTAAAGCTGTCAGTTCGCGCTGGAATGTGGTTACAGGCTGGCGGCATCCACTGTACTGGATTGGCCTCATGACATCGCAGCGCCCGATGCTATCAGGCCGGCTGCAGCGGGAATTGGCAAAGATACGGATGTCAGATGAAATCATGTTGCCTTCTGCTGCGGGCGCGACCGTGGAACATGATATCCCCGGTGGCACCCGTAGCGGAGGCCAGTGGACGCCTTATTTTTGGAAATCCCCATTTCAGCGGGCCTGGCAGCATTGTAAAATATAATGGACATAAATTGGCTCTCAGTTAAGGTTGAGCGGGCTTTGCAAGTTTCAGTCACAAACCACGGTTTGTGCTTCATAATATAGGAATTTGAGCATAAATACTAGTTATTAGAGAAAAAGGATTTGTCGCCGAATAATTGAAAGATAGCGGCACATGCGAGCATGTAAATAGCAAGTACCCACCTTACACTTACGGATAAGTATGCAGGAACACGACGAAAAAGGGCTAAACTGCGAGCACATCACGACATTTGGTTTGGAATCCCACGGTGACACCCCTAGCCAGAGGTCGTGTATCCGAATTTGGTATGAGTGCAAATATTTTGCGAAGAACCCCCAAACCGATACGCCCCTATATTTCAGTATAAATGCGCAGCCAGAGCCCCAGAAAAGGACGGAAACACGATTGACAAAGGGCCACCTGATAGTTAAAGCTCCCACCCCCAACCAAAAATCACCAAATATGGCCCGTTTGTTAATGAGGGCATGCTTTCATAATTTCATTTTTACCTTCTGCCGCTGGATTAGGAGCCAGAAGCTGCGGCGATATCAATTCTGCTCGAATTTTATAGTCAATCAACTGAAAAATAATGCGTTAAATGACTGCATAAAACAAATCACCGGCGCTGGTTGTTTTACAACGGTTCAGTGCACCTTTCTCTAAACCAAGAGAACTCAGGGGCTTTGTCAGAACCTTATCCAGGCTGCACAGCGATATCAAGGACCTTCGCGAATGTAGATCGAAATGGGTTAACAATTTGTATGAACATGGCCAAGCCATGCTTGTCTCGAAATGTTCAACATTTAGTCAGTATTGAGAAGTGATACAAATTAAATAATGTGGTTTTGAGCACGCGGGCTCAAAAAGCACAAAAGCACTAAAGCAGCCCGTGAAACCCTCGAAGCCAGGTATTGCAGTCTCCATACGCAGCCAGCGCCGCCCCTGGGGCTAACACTAAGTCGTGGTCAACGGCAGACTAAAAAGTGACACATTTGACAGAAGGGCCTTTGAATGCTTGAGGACGTAAAACCGTGCGTTTAGAGGGCAGTCGGGCGTGTATTTTGCCTGTGCGATTTTTAGATTGATGAATTGAACGGGTTAGCCTTCACAGCACCACGAAGTGGCGCTGGAATCTGGTGGTAGGGCTGTAGGAGTAACGACAGAACCTCTATTTTTGTGTTGCTGTAAGTTGTGTTGTTGTTTTGTTGTCATCTGTCCAGAGGACAACGCTAAAATTGCAAAAAAGATACGCCTGGCCTAACCTTTGAGGATACTAATTAGTTTTTTAAGATATTCGGAAGTGTCATTCCACGACGGTCGGTACCGCGCACACGGCACCCGCCGCCTGGTGTTACAGTGGCCAACGTCGTTCGATTACACGGAAGCTGCATCCCAGGCTATCGCTATCCTTGCTTCCGAGATTACGGGATCGCAGGCTCAAACCTTTTGACAATTTTTTTCCACTAGTCAATTCCGCAAAAGAATGAACGTTCTCAGTCAAACATGGGATGGGCTTGCTCGTTTTTCCGACCCATTCTTTTCAACTCTAATGAGATCCATTATTTATTTCCAGGAATAGGTCCTCTTTGAGAAGAGCACTAGGGGGCACATCACTCTTTCCGGTCAAGGGCTGAAGGGCCATTTCGTCCGCCGCGGGGTGTCTTCAGGCAGCCAACCAGGTGATTTGGGGCGGCATTCCGTGGCCGATCCGGAAGCCCTTAGAGGGATACGTCATATCACACTGGTCCCCTCCCTGACGCGGGAGGCCTTCTGACCCACGCAGACCGCAATTGACCCCGGATCCACGCAGAAACCCCCATTGACGCAATAACATTCCTGGCGGCCGCGCCGGGTCCAAAATTGGCACATAGACCCCAGTTTGGATTAACGGGCACATGCTGGATTTGGGTTGGAGCGACTACCGCTCGCTACAGGGCTCACCGACTGGTACAGGACCCTTCCTCTGTCTCAATGTGAACAGTCATCATCAGCTGTCATGCTTCCCTTCACTGTCGAAGGACCCTAACCAACGCAAGGGGCCTCTTTCATTCGGGGTCCCGCCCCCGTCCCTATTGAGCACATCTTTCTTTGACCGACTCGAGGCTCCTTGTTGGCACAGAATCCTTTATTCCGTACTCTGGACCTCTGAACGATACAGGAGCCTGGCAATGGTGCCTGGGCCCCGACCAATATAAATCGCGGGTGCGGCCATGTCCCTGCTTTGGAAATGGGCCCTCAGAACTCAGACCGACACGGAGCCGACTGTTCGGTGTTGGTGATCTCTGGCCTAAGCAGAGGAGTCCTCGATGTCATGTTGATGATGATTCAATTCAATTCAACTAATGTGAACAATCATCATGACCTGCCGTGTTTCCCTGCATTGTCAGAGAACCTGACCAACGCAAGAGGCCTTTGTCATTCGGGGATCCCGTTCTCCGCCCCTACGGATGAGGGTCCTTAATGCGACCTACACCCAGTCCTTTGGGCCGTTTAGCTTTCAAATCAAGTCCTTGATTTTTGGTCTCAAAAGGCCCTTCGGCCCTTTTCGGGCCCCTCAAACACAGCTCCTGGCCGATTCGAGCCACTTGCCGCCACACGACCCCTGTTAGACCCCAAGGCCCCTGACCGACACAGGAGCCACTGATTGTGTCATGGATCCAGAACATTGCAAATCGCGGGCCCCGGCCTCGTTCCTGCTGGAGAAATGGCTCTCGAGGGCTCAGACGGACATGGAGCCGACTGTTTGGCTCCGTGTCGAGGCCCTACATAATAGGGATAGAGAATCCTAATAAGAGGGACCTTATAGAAACCGTCTGACTAACATATCAGGTCATGACACTACGGGTGGACGGTCGGGTCTGAGTCCCATTGGGACTTTACTCTTTGGTCTCGAGGAGCCCTCAGGCCCTTCTTCGGACCTCCTCAAACAAGGCATGTCACCGACTAGGGGCCACTACCCGAGTTATGTCCCCCGTTATGCATCGTGGGTCCTTGACTGACAAAGGGCCCCAACCAATGTAAATCGTGGCCCCCGGTCTTGCCCCTGCTTGGAAAATGGGCCCCCAGGGTTCAGATTGACTGGAGGCTAGCTGTTTTGTGCTCGTGGTCTCCAGCCGAGTTAGACACCCACATTGTCTCAGGGGTCTTCAAACGGTATAAGAGTACGTCTGACTGATATTTCAGGTAGCGACCCTACGGGCCGCGATTCTTTATGTGACCTACAGCCAGTCCTTCAGGCCCTTATGCCCTCCAACCGGGCATTAAATAGTCTGCTCCGTTGGACAACCCGAGCCCTTCTTCGGACATCATCGAACACTGCCCTTGGTCGCCTCGAGGCCCCTTGCGAATACAGGGCCCTCTGTTAGGCGCTGTGGGCCCCTGACAGATGCAGGGGCACCGACCAGAACAAATCACTCGCCCGGCTTCGTAACTGATGGGGAAGTGAGCCCTTAGGCCGATTCTGATACGGAGCGGACTGTGCAGCACTGGTGATGCCTGACCGACATATAGATCTATATCGACTCAGGGCGTCCCCGATCGGTGCAAAGGGCCCTCTGACTGTCATTTGTGGGTCCGTATCCGCAGACCGGGGCCCCTGAATAAGGCTCCGACCAGCCCCTCGTGCTCTTAGACCCTCCAATCCAGCCCTTGATCGTCGGACCTGATAGGTCCTCCAGGTTTTTTGGTTCTCCTCGAACACTGCCTCTGGCCAACTTGGGGCTCCTTGCTAGCACAGGGCGCAATGGCGCAGTGGGCCCTTACAAATGTGAATCGCCGGCTCCGGCTTTGTTCCTGTGCGTTTTGTTCCCCTTTGTTCCCAAGAATTACCGTGGCCCCAGACCTGCACTCATGTTGGTCAGGTGCCCGATAAGCCGAGCTGGAATCATCTATCAGTTGCTGAACCTCCTGTGTCGGTGAGCGATCCTTTGGCGTCAATGAGGCTCCCTGCGTCGATCCGGGATCAACTGCTCCGGTCTGAGGGCCTTCCGCGTCAGGGACGGGACCGATGCATGATGCACCTCTCTGCGGCCTTCCTGATCGACCAGGGGGCCCTGGCTGCGATGTCTCCAGAAAAGCAGCCGGTAATTATCCCAGGGGGGGGGGGGGCAGGTTGGAATTGAAATCTCGTTCATCCACTGACCGGAAACGACAACGGGGGCCCCTCAGTGTTCTACTTACGGGGCTCCCTACCGCGAAAGGTAAGGGATTCCTTAGTGTTCAATGCACTGGAGCCCTCAACGAACGCATTCGTCGGCATGATTATGTAAGTGAGGAAAGCTGGGAGCCTGGAAATAAAATGGGCCAAATCTGGAGGTTTTTCGGGTGTCTTTCAACCGGGAGCCCGTTATCAATGTGTATGGCGCCCCTACCCCTTCTCACCAATCCTTTGACCTCTCCCCTGGTAAAAGATGGAGCTTGTGCGACTTGAGATGGGCTCTTCTCGGGCATAAACGTTTAGATGGGTCCTTTTTGGAACTGAGATGCCCACTTTCTCAGTCTAAAATGTGTCATTTCATGACGTAAAAAAGGCCCTGCTTGAGTCTACGATGGGCCATTTCCAGATCTGAAAGGACCTTTTCTGTGCTCACGATGGGCCCTACCCAAACCTGAGACGAATCCCTTCTGAGTTTACGATGGGCTTGTCCTGATAAGAGACGGGCCTGTTAAGTCTACAATGGGCACTTTTCGGACTGCAAAAGGGTCTCTTCCGTGCCTGAAACTGTTATGGGGATTTCTTGCCTTAAAATCGATCCTTTCCGGACCTGAGATGGGGTCTCTGCGATTACTTTGGTAACATACAATAGACGAATCTCTTCCACAAATCTACCAGGGGCCTCATTTGGGACACCTGAAATATGGGAAAAAGTTTTGGATCTTACCTGATACATGGAGACAGTTTTCACCACGAATACACCGCCACTGGCTTTCTGAGTCTACGATGGGTGCACTCCAGACCAGAGATATGGACCCATCCCAGGCCCAAAAAGTGGGATAGGCATTTTCCGAGCCCAATGTTCTCCGTTTTGCAGTGTATACTGGGCTCCTACCTGACCTTAAGACGAGCCGTTTCTGAATTTATAATGGACTCTCTCCAGACTTGAGAGGATCCTCTCTGAGTCTACGGTGGACCCTTTTCCCGACCTGAAATGGGCCCTTTTCGAGCTTACGATGAGCTCTTTTCAGACCACCAAGAGCGCTTACCGTGTTTGGAAGTGGCAAGAGTGTTTTCCCGTCTTGAAATGGGCCGTTTCCAACCTAAGATGAGTCCCTCGCGGACACTGAATGATTCTCTTCTGAATTAGTGGGTTTTCTACGCTTGCTTTGGTAACGTAGTGAACAAGTACTACCGCATGCCGGAGGGCTCCTTCAGGGCCATCTGAAATTATGAGGGGGTGGAGCAAAAGGCGCTTTCGTCCCCGCCTCAAAAGATGAGCAGTTTGCTCCTCTCGGGAGATTGAAGTAATGCAAGTGAGTGCCAGGGTGGCAGCTTTGTACGGCTAGTTTGACAGCACTTCTACGCCATACAGACGTTCAATGACATAATAGGAACAGAATATTGAGAAGCATATTTACTAAATGAAAAACTATGTTGCCTGGAGCAGTCCTTTCCATTAAAAAGTATAACAAGTAGTTGTGATACATGAGGTGTTTCGAATATTAGGTGCTATAATACATTAGTGGTTACGAGCATTGGGCGTTGCGATAATCCCCGACATCGCATGCACATGGTCGCACCCACCGCGCAGAAGTGTGACGTACTGGCAGATCAGCCTTCTTCCAGCTCTACAGCAGCGCTATGAAATGCAGCTCTACACTACTGTTTACCGACTTCTGCAGTAGCACTACGGCTGTACTCTTTTCGTGCGACTCTAAGTTTTTGCTTTCTCTCCCGGCCGTCGTATGCTTCCCATCGCGCCACACGCCGTTCGTTGACACGCGCCCGGGTGGCCGGCTAGATATCCTTCGCTTGGGCGGGGGTGGGGATCAACTTGACCCCACTGAGATCTCGGGAACTAAGAAGGCTAGAGGCACCAAATTTAGAGTGTCTTGAGCTGTACGTGAACCCACTTAGGCCACGGTTTGAGCATCCTAGGGCAAAACCTTCAGGTCACATTAGGTCAAACAAGGTCAAATTCCAAGTTGGTCTCTTGAGTGCCCCCAGAACCTAGATAGCGGTTGCTAAGCAAAATGTCACATGATCATTTAAGGTCAGTGACCTTGTTTGACCTTTTGAAGGTCAAGGTGACCAAAATCATACAAGACTGCTCTGAGTTTTGCATTTGAATAAGCGACAAAAAGTACCCTAGACCGTGTTTCTAAAAATAAAATGTTGACCTTGGTCATTTTAGGTCAATGACCTATTTTGACCTCTGAGAATTCCATCGATAATGTATAATGCGGTTCCTGGTATCAATAAATTATAAATGAGCACCGGAAACTATCCCGTGCAGCAACTCCTAGAGTAACAAAACAGGTTGGTTTTGAGCTCGGTGTGACCGTCGTACCTGACCTTAGGTCAATGTAATATGCTCATTCAACTGTTGTGTTGCCTAAGAAAGCATATCAGAGATGTATGGCTTTGTCTAACATTCCGTTGTTGGAACAGATTGAAGGATTCCCTAGAAATTGCCTCCTCTGAAACTACGGCCTGACTTTGACCTGCCATAGGTCAGCGACCTTACAAGTGGCATCAAAATTTGTGGTGCCGAACGATCCGCTATTTAATGGTCTACAGTTATGAAAAATTTGGCGCGGCTGCTCCACGCCGTTCGGAAACCATTCTGGAAAAACCTTCGGGGGTCAATTTGACCCCCACCCGTGCGCATGTTAATACCCCATTGAGGGGTTGCATCAAGACAAAATTTTTATTCCGGCTGATAACCGATTTACACTGTTGGCAGATAGTGCCCCAATAGTGAGTTCGTGTCACTTCCGCAACCGCTGCGAACAACTCCAAGTATTTTAAGTGTTCTGATGTAAATTTGTAAATTGCTACTGCGGCTGGCCCACCAGGAATGCATGATGCGCTGTCCGGAGGTTAACCACGTAGCATGGATGCTTTCTTCGGATAAGTGTACTGCAGTGCCTGCTGACGCCTATGCAGTATCGTGTGCATGTGGTAGCTCCGCTAGTGGCAGAGCTGCCACATGCACATGGTCGCACCCTTCACGAGCAATTATAAGTATTTTCCTCGACCTCGGCGGTCATTTAAACGATACAGGTGATATGGGCCGATGATCAATTTACATTGGCGGCTGAAATTACCCCCACAATGACCTCGTGTGTACACGGCCGCGCTCTTCTCTCACGAATTTAGAAACTTTGCAACGCCCGCCGTAACTTCGCAAATTGCCCCTGGGCCCAGCCAACAGTGTTGAGGGATGCCCACACAGCGGATCGACCAAATCAATTTATGACTTCAATAGACAAGCATGTCGTCTCTTCGTCTGTCGAGCATATTCCAGTGTCGGCCGATTACCTTATGAAGAAGTTCTCAAATGCAAACAGTTGCACTTTTTGCGAGCGATGATAAGTGCTGTTCCCGATCCTTTGTATGATGACCATCACGAAATTGGCGGCTGAAAAGAAAAATGGGTCGTTAGCGGACAATGGCTGTTTTGATCAAATGATCTCTGGCAGCCCATTGCTACGAGCATCCGACCGCCCCATAGCCTGGTGGCGAACATCTGGCAGCCAAGAACAGACGCCTACAATCACGCACTGCGAAGGCAACTCTAGCACATGCATGCCGGCCGAAAGCATTCGTTTTATTCAGATGCTTCCTGACAGCGCATCACTCTATGCTGGAGAGACGGCTGCAGCGGCCATTGAAAAACTTTCGACGGTCAAAGAAAGATAATTGTTGCTCGTGATGGGTGCAACCATGTGCACATGAAGGTAATGTAGGAGCACTATTGCTCAATAACGTCAATCTTCCTTCAGCTGTAGACGTCTTTTCTTGCATATGACTATATGACAACGCGTTACGAACTACGACTGGTCAGTGCACATTCAGTTAAACGTTCAATTACGGTGGTGGTCAACATACGACAGCGCAGTAGCATGCAGTACAATGGCATAGGGAGAGTGTGGCTGTGTGCATCTAATAGCAGTGTTGGAGGGCTATCATCTGACTCTGAAACATGCTTGTCAGCCGACAGTATCCATTTTATGTAGTTAAGATCTCGACAGCGCCTCACTCAGTGCGGGAGGCGTAACCAGTAGATATTTGCAAAGTTACGACGGTCAACACCAAATTATTATCGTTGTCCTTGGCGAGTGTGATTGTGTGCATCGATAACGAACGATAACGATAACGAGACGATCCTCGATAGACATCGCCTCTTTTTCATATGACCCCTGGCGGTGAATTTTCAAATGCAACCGGCTCGAGCGTACGATGACCGCCAACATACGGTTACCGTGTGAAGAGCGCGACCGTGTGCTTTTTATAGCACTTCTGTAGAGCTACCAGGCTGCCCTGGAACACGCTTGTCGGGCGAAGGCATCCACTTCATTCGGTTGACCCCCTGTCATCCTATTACTTAATGCCGCCGGTCCGCCTGCAGCGGCGATTTGCAAAGTTACGGCCGTAATATAAAACAAAATTATATTGTGCACGGCGATTGTGACCGCGTGCACTCATAAGTTTCAGCCAGGTAATCGCCTGTACGGCATAGGCCTTGTTCACCAAAGACCGCCTTGCGTTTTCGGCGGATGTTGCTTCCACAAGTATTTTCCCTGCATTTCGCACTTTGGCCACAGCTCTGTGGGCTAGCCTGCCGCATTGAGTAATGTATCATCAGGCTGTCTAATGGATGGACGTAGCAGACGCTGTCCACCGACAGCTGGTTTCTTGTGCCGGCCAATAGCGCCCCACAGTCATATGATGGGCACGCGGTCGCATCCACCGCGCACGGCCATAGGCATTTGTAATTCTCCGCCGTACCTTTATAAATCGGCTCCGTGGCTGTCCCGGTGGCATGGAGTGATGTGCTGGCAGGAAGGCGTCCAAATAAAGTGGGTGCCATCGGGAGCAATCATGTTCCAGCTCCTAGTGAGATCCATGCAGCAGTGCTATCAAATGCACGCTGTTGCATCCTCCAGCACCGCCACGTCCACCTCTCGGAAGGTTGAAGTATAAGTGAGTGCTACGGTGGCGATTTCGCCCGGCTAGTAGGGCATCACTCGAACGTCATACGAACATTTCATGACGCTTTCAAACAATGACGTATTAAGGGCTATAGAAATCGTGTGTCTAGAGCAGTCGTTTCCACTTAAAAGCATACTTTTTTATAAATTTGGTCCGAATCCTTTGAATGGATGGATTTCTGGGATCAGCGCTCACGCTAAGCAGTGCTTGTTGTGTGAGCCCTGACCCCCATCATCCGATCGCGCAGTTCCAGGCAACGCCAGAATTTGGTGGCGAAAGTTTTACGTGCCGCAATGGTCGGCACGGTCCGTCCTGCCCTCTGACGTCAACTGACCTTTAGCGCGACCGCTGCCACCGGCCGCAGGCCATACCTGCCAAGGGCAAATAGCGAGCGCCCTAAAGCGACTCGAACCCATCCCGCCACGGATGGGTGGGTCGGAATGCAGGCGCTCTAACCAACTGAGCCACCGGGACGGACAAATATGCTTATATACACTTATGCTTAAATATGCAATATGCAATATGCAATACTTACACTTACTACTACGCTTATGCAATATGCTTAAATACACTTATGTGCATAAGTGAGCTTATTTTATGAAATCGGATGCTTGCCTCGATATTTAAAATGTGGAGCATGTCCTTAAACCCTTTGCATTGCTCAATGCTTGCGGGCCGGCAGCAGCGTCAATTTCAAAATTGCGGTTGGTAAATCAAATCACTTATTTCGTGCACGGCTTGCGTACCCGTGTGCACGTGACAGTATTGTGGGAGCACCATCGGCCAGAAGCGCAACTGGGTCGTCCATGGACAACGCCTGTTTCGTTGATACGGGCGTCCTGACGATGTACTACTGGGTGCGCCCGGCCGGCCCGCATCGTGGTGGCCAACACACGGCATCCCGGGAGGATAATGATAATCGCGCGCGGATAGTGCAACCGTGTGCATTTGATAGCATGACTGCAGGGCTATCAGCTGGCACTGGAACGTGTGTGTCGGCCGACGGCATTCATGTCATTCGGCTGAGCCCCTGGCGGTGCACCACTCAATGTTGGTGGTCCAGCCGCGCCGTCGCCTTGCAAAGTCATGGCGTTTAAATAAAAATAGTTGTCAGTTGCGGCGTGTGCGAGCGTGCGTCCATGATAGAAGGTTCTGAGCGGGCGGGGCAAATCTGTGGTTGGTGGACAGCGCCTGATTTGTTCGTGTGACCCCGTGACGACGCATTACAGGAGGCGGCCGGGCAGCCCCCAGCGTGGTTGCCAACGTGCAGCAGCCCGGGAAAAATACCGATGAGGAAGCAAGCTTGGGAGCCAGGCAAGTGTTTTCCCAGGACCAGGACTAACAGCAAAAAAAGCGTGATTCACAACGAACACCGCCGCTGTACGCTGCCTCGTGACGTGGACGTTTCTGGTGCTCGCAACCGTCACAGCCAGTGACTTCAGAGGAAGTTTTCAGGAGCGCGGATAGAGGCTAGCAGGGTGCGACCTGGCAGATCGGACCTAGCTAGCAGATCGGCCACCTGACACTCTCAGGGTGCCTTGCGCATGGTTTGACCATGATGGCACGAATGTTGGCTGCCGCTTGAACTCTTTACAAGGTGAGCTCGGCTGACCCAGATTAGAGGGCGCAAGGATGCGAGGTGGTGAAACCCATTAGACGTCCGGGCGCATCCGACTGGGACATTGTGACGTCTTTCTTCATGCCATGGAAAAAATCCTGCTGATCATCCAGTTCGAAATATTTCAAACTACCTGTCTTTTACTGTTGTGCCGATCGGCTGTTAGGCTTGTCGACTGTTTGTTCTTGGAATGGTTTTCCTCCGCACAAAATCAGCACCCGTGGTTTGGTGTTCCGCGGGCTGGGCCATGACCATTCTGTCCCGAGACTCCCCTGAGGCCCTGATTCGCATGCCGCTGTGCTGGGGTCACGTCTTACTTAGCCTCGGTGCCGGTGCCACTGGAGGAAACGAAGCATTTCATCGATTTAGCCATCGTTAGAGATTGACAGCGTCGACGTCACTCATCATTTCGAGGCATCTGTGTCTCGGTGGCGAGTCTGTCAGCCTGTCGCGTGCCTGGCGCGAGCACGCTTGCAAAACATCCATCGCTACACATGACGACGATCAACACTTACCAGGCACGAGACACGAGCCTCGCGCCTGGTGAGCTCACGCGGCACGAGCCGGCGACTCCTGACTTCCCGGCCGGTCTCCGTTGCACGCGCACTCGGTCGTCACGGCCGGGTGAGTGCAGCCGCTCCTGCGGCCGGCGCGAGATAACGAGACGGTCATGTCTCGCCGTGCGCGCTGGTCCGTGACGAGAAAGTGAGCGCGCCGTCACGCTGGCCCAGGCAGCCAGCGTCGCTCCGCGAGCGGAGCCGTGCACGGCAGGCCCGGCGGCCATTGGAAACTGCGTCGATCGCCGCCGACGGTTTCACCGCGCGAGATCGGCGGCCTCGGTCGCCGCCGCCGCCGCCGCCGATCCTGTGCGGCCTGTGCGATCCTTCGCCGTTGGCACTCGGAGCGCTGGTAGGCCGTGTGTGCCGTAACACACACACACGTACATACACGTGCGTGTGTGTGTGTGTTTGTGTTTGCGTCTTTTCCGTTTTTGTTTTTTGTTTTGTTTTTTTAGTTTAGCGTTGAGATATGTGCTCTTGCAGGAACCCAGCAGATCGTGTGCTTCAGCAGCACGTGCGGCGGTAAGTGCAATTCCCTCTTCAACGCGTGGCGTGGCACTTGCGGAACGCAGTGCAGAACGGATAGCTGACCGAAGCCGCTCTCTCAGCTGTCCCTCCAATATGCTCTTGGGTGTCTTAGCTGCGACAACCGTCCGTATGCACTAGCTCCTAGCGCGAGCTTAAAATCACCAGGCATTGGAGAGTTTTTCTCTTTATTACATGATAAATACACTACGCTGAAAGGCTGGGTAGGCTCGTGGTGGTAACAAAAACAAACTGAGGCAGCCGGCCGGACGTGGCGGCGGGGGAGATGCGTGTAGGAAGGGCGAAGGCTGCCGGCTCTCAGCGATGGTAGTCGCCGCCGCCCACCGAGTAGCGGGGGAGGTCGAAGTCTGCCGGCTCTCAGCGATGGTAGCCGCCGCCGCCCACCGAGTAGCGTGGGAGATGCCGGGGGAGGTCTAAGGCTGCCGGCTCTCAGCGATGGTAGCCGCCGCCGCCCACCGAGTAGCGTGGGAGATGCCGGGGGAGGTCTAAGGCTGCCGGCTCTCAGTGGTGGTAGCCGCCGCCGCCCACCGGGTAGCGAAGGAGATGCGGGGAAGGACGAAGGCTGCCGGCTCCCAGCGGTGGTAGCCGCCGCCGCCCACCGGGTAGCGGAGGAGATGCGGGGAAGGACGAAGGCTGCCGGCTCTCAGCGGTGGTAGCCGCCGCCGCCCACCGGGTAGTCGGCGTACCAGCCGAAGGCGCCGTAGCCGCCCGTGTACGCGCCGTAGTCCACCTGGTCACCGCCGTAATCGCCTCCCGCCTGACGCACGAACCTGATAACGGCACGCACCATTAGAGGGGTCTTCCATTGGACGATGGCCGATATTTCAACCGACAGCACATAGATGGGATATGGGCCGTTCTACAACAGATGAGCAACATCCATGCGCTGCTCGACAACTACACGAGATATTTCATGGAGCGAGTCGATGCTCTGCGACTTCCTGGTATCCACCTGCCCGCACAGGTCGCCGCCTCCATGGCACCGATCGACACAGTTAGGTGCTTACGATACGACAAGCAGCTTGTGGGCTCGTCTACATGCCGAAGCGAATTATACTGGGTGATGTAATATCTAATTGTTTTTCTTACTCATCAGTCATACACGTTCTGTCCACGGGAAGTCCTTGACATAATTCGAAACAAGTACGGAGTGCTCCTTTGCGCGTAACAATGAAGGCATGGAAGACTGCAATGCAAACACGTGAAGGCATTGTGTTCACAGCGGAAGTACAGAACGAAGTCCTAGGGCTACTTTGAACTGGCCAATGCAAGGAATTCACCGTTTCCTTTTATTGAAAACAGGCCGCTACGTATTTATTCCGGGTTTTGTCATCGCCGCCTAACTTCAATGCGACAAGTCTTGAGTCGTGCCAGGGCCAAAGCATAAACAGCGGCTTCACGTTGCTGGTCCTGGTGCTGCGACTGCACTCAGGCGGTCGGCGTATTTACTGGCCCTCGGAGGCGAAAGCCACCGAAGCTCAGACGGGGATGACACCCCTGCATGCCTCAAGGCCGTGGCCCGTGGTCCCATCGTCCCGAACAGAGCCAGAGCCAACACCAGTGCTCAGGCAGAGCTCGGTGTGGTTTACCTCGCGCACCTCGTGTCATCACCCACCCTCGGGGGGGGGGGCGTCCTCATCCGCTCTCCTTGGAGATGTGCGCCTCCACCTATCCTCTTCGCGGTGTGCGCGTGCTTACCGGTCCTCGGAGGGCTGCGGCACCTGGCGCAAGTAGTGGGGCTGCGGGTCAGCCACCTGGACCTGGCGCGGTACGCGCACGCGCGGCGCCAGGTAGCGCAGATCCTCGATCGGCACCAGGGCGTAGCGCGGGCGTGGCATGGCCACGGCCACCGCCAGCAGCGCAGTCAGCACCAACTGCCGACAGCGGTACCGCCGTCATCACACGCTGTACGGAGCAGCGCGGGCGCTCGGGGTGCGGCTGGCGCCGGGTGTAGCGCTCAAGAGACGTCCTTTAACCTGAGCGCTCCTCATGAGCTGGCCAACTTCTCCGACGCTAGCGCCGTGACCCTGACAACGTGACCTTAAGACACCGTTGTTGTGATTATGACACTGACATTGACAGCATATGGAAGATTGCCGACTAAAATCGCAAACATGCGTACTGCATTGTCAAGCCAACTCTGAAGTAATGAAGGTATGGAAGTGTCTATGACGAACAGTGAGCGCTTCTAAAGCCGTTGTGGGCCGCGACCTTTTGCTGGCCGGGACAACTTATGATTCATGCAGAACAGTGGCCATATTCATGAACGAGAAGTCGTTAGACTAGGGAGCGCAGCCAATGGAATATTGCACACATTGAAAATCATAATTGGGACTGAGGTCATGCGTGGATCGAGACCCATCAAAAGAATCGCTCCCCTCGAAAAGTGCGAACTAGGCTGTTTCCCACACCACGTAGCAATTTTGACGCAGTTATTCATAAGTCGTCTGATGCTGTCTGCACGCCTCCGATTCGAACACACGCACGGGTGTGTAGGAACATGTGTACAACAAGACAGCGAACGGTGTTTCTGATCACACACTTGAGCTGCTTCGTTCCCTTTCTGAACAGCTGAAAAGATGTGCGCTGACACTCCACACCTGCATCGGTTTGAAGTTGGGCAACAGGCTCCTTATGCTACAAGCAGTAATTTGGTGGTGCTCGTGGAAGCTGTTCAGGAGTCGAATGGAAATGTGCGTTTTAAGGTATCTAGCATTAAAGCGTGGCGGGGATGGACGTGGTAAAGGCCTTGCGAGAAATGGTAAGGCTGCATGAAGAAGGTATATTAGTTTTGCTATATTATGTATATATATATATATATATATGTATATATATATTTATTTATTTATTTATTTTTTATATACGCGTGTACATGGTGAGATTATATACTATCATAGGAGACCCGGCATCTATCGTAAATGAAATATGTCTCTATGCATGAAACTGGTCTGCTGGCACGTAAGCGCGGCTTATTACAGCACGTGCTATGCTGCGTGATGTGCCATAGCTCAATACACGATATAATACGGATGATGCTAACGCATGCTCACAAAATAACGAGGCACTCATTTCTTCGGGCTGACAACGCGTCGGCCGAAAACGTGCCGTCATTACCGCCGACATCGACCGCAGCGAACTGGCCGCCATGGCCGGTACTCACCAGTGTGGAGTTCATCCTCTGGGCAATGTCGGCACAGTGGCGAAACGAAACTCGGTTGGCCCTTTATACTGCCGGCGCGGCGCGGCGGGCTGGCGTGGCGAGCACAACCGCCGGAGAAAACCGGAGCAGCGCCACACCTGGCCGGGAGCGGCGGCGGCGCCGGTCACGCTCGGCCGTGCGCGGCTGCCGCCCGGTCAGGTCGGCTGGGCCCTGGCACGGCCTGCGGGCTGGGCTACAGGCCGCTCAGGGCACGCGGTCGACCCCGGTCAGGTCGACCGGGCCCTGGCACGGCCTGCGGGCGGGGCCACAGGCCGCTCAGGGCACGCGGTCGACCCCCGGTCAGGTCGGCCGGGACCTGGCACGGCCTGCAGGCGGGGATGCGGGCCGCTCAGGGCACGCGGTCGACCCCCGGTAGGTCGGTGTGACCTTGGTGGGCGACTCGGCTTGTGTGAGGGGACGCAGACGCTTTGGTTAGGGGTGAGGCGGCGGACGTAACGGGTCTTTGTGTGACCTCTAGCGGTTCGGTCCTTCTGATGCGTGGTTGGACGGTGGTCTGCTTCACGTGTCATTATAAACTTCATTTTCACTGATCTGTTAGATCAGTTCGCTCACGCACGGCTCGATATATGTTTGCCAGCCGTCACCATCACGCGACCTTGTCGCAACAAATTCAAGAGTTTTGATAATCTAGGGATTAGTCAGCGAGAGGTAAAGTAATGTGATACTCCACCGGCCTCATGCCAGGTCAGGTCCTGCCCCACTCAAGGGTTTGTGTGTTCAAAGGTTCGATTCCTGGCATATCCAGGACTTGTCAGAAGTCAGCTGGAAATTATAGCATGTCTGTGCACTTGCCATGGTTTGTTGATGTCTTTGTCGTGTATTATCACTAACACGCGCTCGGGTGGGGGGTAAATTGAGCCTCCGAAGGTCTTCCGGAGTGGTTTCCGAACGGCGTGGCGTAGCTGCGCTAAATTTTGCATAGCTGTAGGCAATTGAATAGCAGATCGTTTGACATCACAAACTTAGATGTACCTTGTAAGGTCGCTGACCTATGGCAGGTCAAAGTCAGGCCATGGTTTCAGCGAAGTAAACTTCTAGGGAATCGTTCAATCTGATCCACCAGCAGAGTGTTAGACGACGCCATACATCTCTGAGAAGTTTTCTCAGGGAACACAAATATTGGATGAGCAAATTAGGTTGACCCAAGGTCAGGTATAAGGGTCAGACCAGGGTCAAAACCAACCTGTCTTATTACTGCGGGGCTTGCTGTGTGGGATAGTTTCTGGTGCCCATTTTGAATTTGTCGATAGCAGAAACCGCATTATGCATCTTCCATGGACTTCTTAGAGGTCAGAATAGGTCATTGACCTAAAATGACCCATGTGAACATTTTATTTTTATTTAGAAACAGCTATCTAGGTTCTGAGGGCACTTCGGAGACCAACCTGGAATTTGACCTTGTTTGACCTTATATGACCAGAAGGTCATGACCTAGGAGCCTCAAACCTTGACCTAAGTAATTTCACGTACAGGTCAACACACCCTCCGAATGTGGTCCCTCTAGCTCTCTTAGTTCCTGGACATCTCAGAGGGGTCAAATTGACCCCCCACCCGAGCGAAGGATATCTAGCCGGCCACCCGGGCGCGTTATGTTTTGATTCGTGTTACATTTCGTTCTACTCAGTCCAATGTAACAGCCATTCCATACTCTTCCCGAGCACAATACACAAAACTGGCTATGCTGTAGTTGTTCAGGATAAAATGGAACTGGATGCGCATTTTTCGGAATTACCTCTGTCTTATTCTAGTAAAAGTTCAACTATAACGCACGTTTGTCAAGTTTGATTCCGGTCAATTCTACAGCCTCACACGCCTCGCCTCGCCGAGGTCTCCTCGTGGCCACTCGTGGCGAGTCCGGTATCGCGGCCGCCCATGCTGCCAGTCTCACCTGAGAACCCGTGCGTTCTCTGTTCTCACTCTACGGTCTGAGTCCATGGCGGGCAAGCATTGAATTCGGAGCTAACGCGAGGGGTCCGCAACAAGAACCCAGTGCTTACCTCTTCTTTATTCCCTAGTTCCGCAGCCGTCTATGACGTCACCGATTTTTGGTAGACCCAAACAAAAAAGACGCCTGCTGAGTGTGTGGATGATCACAGTGAATGCCATTGATTCCACCAACGCACGCCATTGCAGCACATTTTTAACTTGGTACCAGACGACCCCACGATAAGTTGTTTTGAAATGGAAAATATTTATATACATGTCTATATATGTATAAATATATATATATATATATATATATATATATATATGTTAAGTATATTCATCAAAAACGATGCCCGGTCAAAACAGTTTGCGTCCAACACACTTGTGCTTCTCAACTGCTTTGCTGCCAACACTATTTTGCAACACGCTCTGCTCACTTTTGTAAAAACGTTTCACTGCTCGGGGATATTTGACACATCAAAGATATTGCCCAGTTTTTTTATTCGGACATAAAATAAGAAGTACTTTAAATTGAGGCTTTATATTGCAAATATTAGCGACAAAACAAAATCATTGCTACTTTCACGCTTTCCTTGGGTTGTTTTTTAACCCACGGCGTCAGAGCGACAACGCCAATAATGATACCGTTAATTAAGTTAGTAACGTAACAGTCGAGCAGGTGACAAAATGTGGCACGGTGCACCGAAGCAGCGAGCTGCTATCTCAGATTGCCAACTGCCTAAATATTCATATGGACCACGCATTGGCGAAATCCTGGATGCTTCGCCAGATATCCCCTCTGTAATAGTACTTTGCAGAAATATCACGCTGTAGGGAGACCGGTGGGCAATTTTCCAGATTAAGATAATGTTCACCAAAAATTGAGATATGGCGGCACCCAGTTTTAATTTTTCACAACAGCATGCATTAGTCTGTTTATTGGTGAGCTCAATCACTTCAATTGGCTTGCTCAGTTTATTAGCAGCATGGCTGGAGATCTGGGAATCTGGAGAGGTTTGCGTCCGTAATGACGAAAATAGCACAACGCCAATGACGTAGGCAAGCGACTTCAAACCATGTTTATCAGAACTATCCGGACCCCATTTATCACGAACTAACACATCCCGGTATGAGGGTAACGACCCAGCCGTGTGGGACCCCCGTGACAGCCATTACACATTACAGCCCGATTTATGATCCAATGCGCTGTAAATTATTGGACCTTAAATGAATAGGTTTCGCTAACTTTCGCGTGTTATGATCTTGAAGCATCGCCACCGCTGACACGGACGCGCACGTATGCCGTGAAGACTGGGCTAGTCTTGGATGGACACAGCCATGTACGTATGCCGTGAAGACTGGGTTAGTCTTGGATGGACACGGCCATGCACGTATGCCATGAAGACTGGGCTAGTCTTGGATGGACACGGCCATGCACGTATGCCATGAAGACTGGGCTAGTCTTGGATGGATACGGCCATGTACGTATGCCGTGAAGACTGGGTTAGTCTTGGATGGGCACGGACACGCACGTATGCCGTGAAGACTGGGCTAGTCTTGGATGGACACGGCCATGCACGTATGCCGTGAAGACTGGGCTAGTCTTGGATGGACACGGCCATGCACGTATGCCATGAAGACTGGGCTAGTCTTGGATGGACGCAGCCATGTACGTATGCCGTGAAGGCTGGGTTAGTCTTGGATGGGTACGGACACGCACGTATGCCATGAAGACTGGGCTAGTCTTGGATGGACACGGCCATGTACGTATGCCGTGAAGACTGGGTTAGTCTTGGATGGGCACGGACACGCACGTATGCCGTGAAGACTGGGCTAGTCTTGGATGGACACGGCCATGCACGTATGCCGTGAAGACTGGGTTAGTCTTGGATGGACACGGCCATGCACGTATGCCATGAAGACTGGGCTAGTCTTGGATGGACGCAGCCATGTACGTATGCCGTGAAGGCTGGGTTAGTCTTGGATGGGCACGGACACGCACGTATGCCGTGAGGACTGGGCTAGTCTTGGATGGACACGGCCATGTACGTATGCCGTGAAGACTGGATTAGTCTTGGATGGGCACGGACACGCACGTATGCCGTGAAGACTGGGCTAGTCTTGGATGGACACGGCCATTTACGTATGCCGTGAAGACTGGATTAGTCTTGGATGGACACGGCCATGCACGTATGCCGTGAAGACTGGGTTAGTCTTGTATGGACGCAGCCATGCACGTATGCCATGAAGACTGGGTTAGTCTTGGATGGACACAGCCATGCACGTATGCCGTGAGGACTGGGCTAGTCTTGGATGGACACAGCCATGTACGTATGCCGTGAAGACTGGGTTAGTCTTGGATGGGCACGGCTATGCACGTGTGCCGTGAAGACTATGCCAGTATTGGATGCCCTCCCCTGTTAAATGACACCTTTTTCAGTTCTAAATAGGGAGCAAGTTTAGTTTCCAGGCATGCCTACTGACGAACTGCTGAGTTAATACAAAACATCAGATATCAGTACACTCGCCTACAAGCATAGAAAAATATCAGGCATCAGTACACTCGCCTTCAAGTATAGCAAAACATCAGACGTCAGTACACTCGTCTACATGTATAGCAAAGCATCAGACGTCAGTACACTCGCGTTGTAAGTAGCGCTTTCGGTGAGGCCTTCTGCTCCAAGGCTCCTATGTGCTAGCACATGGAAGTGGAATGTGGACTCATTAGTGCTTCTGATGTATCCTTAAAATACCAACCAGATAGTTTCAGTAGTTCACGTACTAAATGGCTCAGTTGCGTGCAGCTGGCCTGTAACAATAACCAAAGGTAATGCTCCCACCGACATTCAGCTTGGGCTGACTCGCGGCCAATGGTGTTAATCTCACCGTCTGCCCAAAA
>NW_023596746.1:18815151-18907651 GCF_011947565.3 Pollicipes pollicipes
GAACATTTTGCGACAGCTACTCAGAATGAGCTCATTTTCGGAGGCTTCACTTCACGCGAATGAAATATGAAACGAGTGAAATGATGCCATAGCCGAATGAAATTGCGTTCGGGCATGGAGCACTTAGTTAAAGGGAACGTTCCACATTTGTATGAGTACTGAACTGAAATATATCATATCTTAGATCAGTCGATGCCGTTCACAGTCCTGCCCCTCTTAGTGCTCAAAACCCTCTAATATGTTAGCTACATGCCCGCAAAGATGTACAGACTATTTCGCGCGGACTATTTCAAGGACTCTTTCAGGCATGCACGGCGCCATGACGTCATTTAAAACCTGCAACCTCTCAGGCCAAGTGGCGTTCAAGACCAGGAAGAATGCTGTCGTCGAGCCGTCCAAATATCGCATGCGTGAGCGCAAGTGTCAAATGTAGTGGATGTCAGTTGGCTCTCAATCAAGGTTGGGCAAGCTGCGCAAGATTCAATCACGAACCACGTGATGTGCTATTTTTAGAAAATAAATTGGACATAGTTGTTGGTTATTACGTAAATGATATCTGCAATCGAATCACTTAGGAATATATTCATTACCGAGTATGTGCATACAAATAAACATCTTAAGCCAGGGAGTAGTTTCCTATCCTGTCCGGAGGCTTTAGGCCCCACCGTCTCCCCCAACTTGTGCTCCAGCCTTCCCAACTCTAGCGAGAAATTGGACGAAATAAGGCTAGAAATATGGTTGTCCACATATCGCGAGGGCAGGTTGGGTCAATTTTTCTGTCCCTCCCCCCCCCCTCCCCCAACTTATTCCTCAGAACTACGTCTTTGTCCTAAACTCACGGATGAATATGCAGGAACACTAGGAGAAAGGGCCAGTATCCCAGCTTACCAAGGTCGGCATCCCAGGATCAGTTTCTGAGGTCCACACACGCATGTATGTAGAGTGCAGCAGTCTTGGGTCCAAGAGGATCGAAAAGCATCATTCGTATGCATGACGCTCAACGTGTCCTTCATTTGCGGCATTCCATGACTGTGTCAAATCGGGCCACCATATGACCAAGTTACGACAGTTTGTTTAAGTTATGCCATGAAATAAATTTCTCCACTGGGCTTATTCAGGTTTCCTGATCAGTTAGCTGGAAGGAAAAAAGCATGCCGCACTTATTCCGGGTGGGTTTTGGCCTACGCTTGACTGAACTTTCACGAGCGGGTAGGCCACGAGCGGGCAGGCATTTAAGGGCATTAAGAAAGCATCTGGCTCCACAATGCAGATGCCAAAATATGGTCTGGATACAGGCTGGTGAGAATTTTGAAACTGGATCGATAGCCCACAGTGCGACAGATTTTTCAAGCGCCTTCATTTCGCTGGCTCCTTGTCAAGGGATAAAACTTGTCGCAGCATTTTAGGCAGAAACAAATTCGGGAGCTGAAGCTGCTAGAAAAAAATGTGGAAAAAGCCATCAAATTGGGGATTCTGTTTTAAAAATCAAGCCACATAATAACGTCTGTCATATGTTCGTCTGTCATATGTTCCTTATCTGGGCCCTGCTCCTGTTCGCCGTCGGTGGTCATTGCCCTGGCCCGGGTGTCTCCCGCATGACTGACTGCGAACTGATCGTGTGGCTGCTTTGCTGCATACTTTCGGACCAGCGTTACTACTACATGGTGTATGAAACACGTGTTGGACTCCCGCAACAGTATCTTTTTTCCGAAATATCTTCCCTCACACCACACCATCGCAGAAAAATAGCCTCCGGGAAGCTGTCTGCGTTAGGTAAGAATTGGCGCAACGGGCGCTTCATTGCCCGTCATGTAACTAATACGATTCGATCTGCTTTTGTGTGTAGGCAGGGGCAAAGCCAGAGCCTTGCCAAGGGGGAACACAAGGTTGAAAAAACCGATCTTATGGTGGTCCTCCCCCCACAAAAAAATCCTCGGAGGTGGCTTTCTTGTTAACAAGTGACACGATTTTCTTCGTTTTGTTGCTATTTTACCTTGTAACCAGAACAGAAACCAGGAGCTACCGTGAGCTCAATTCTGTTTGTATTTTGAGGTCAATAATGAAATCAGTCGTTGAACGACTGCACGGAAGAAGTCACCCGATGGCGCTCTTAATTTACAATGGTTAGCTGATTCTTTCTAAACCGATATAATTTAAAAGCTTTGTCAAAAATTTTAGCTGGGTTCTACAGACATTGAGGACATGGCGAAGGTAGATTGTAGATCGATATGTTTGATCCAAATTTGAAGATTAAAATTTGATTGCAGGTCGAGTGATCAACAATGTATATTAACATGGTTAAGCCATGATTGAAAATGTTCACCATCCAGTCAGAATCGATCAGTAAAACAATTTATGTAACGTGTTTTTTAACATGCACGCTCGAAAATCTTAGCAACAAAAACCTCGACACCAGACGTTGCAGTCCCCATAGTCCGCGGAGGGCCAGTCCAGGGGTTGATTTTTTGTCGTGGCCCACCGGTGGACGAACATGAGGACGCTTCTCAGATTATCACCTTTAAACACTTAAATCGACTAGTGATACAAGTCATGTGACGTAATTTTAAGCATGCACATAAGAAAATTTTAGAAACACAAGCCTCGTCCCCGGGCGTTGCGGTCTCCGTAACCTGCGCAGCGTGGGCCTGGCAGCTAATATTAAGTTGTGACCAACGGGTGGACGAAAATGACGACGGTTCTGCAAAAAAAACATCCTTAGACGCTTCCTGACATCAGATCTTGCATTTAGAAGGCAGTCTGAGCGCATATTTCACGTGAGCAATTTTTAGACTGATGAAAAGAGCGGGTTGGCTCTTAAAGCACCGCAAAGTGAGGCTGGAATCCGGTGGTTGAACTGGAAGAGTGAAGGAAAAATCTCTATTTTTCGTGCTTTCTCCGCTATTATCTGTCCAGAAGACAGATTAACACGGCGCCCGCCGTCTAGTGGCACTTGCACTGGCCGAAACGTTTCGGTTTTACGGAAGCTGCAAACTAGACCATCCTTGTCCTTGCTCTCGAGGTTGCGAGCGGGCATGTTCAAGCCTTTTGATGTTAGTTGTTTTAATAATACATTCTGAAAAATGAACGTTCTCAGGCAAACATGGCATGACCTTCCTCGTTTTTTTAATTCATTTCGAACCGCGCTTTTCAACAATAATTAGAGCCTTGCTCTATTCAACAATAATGAAACCCCTTATTTCCTTCCGGGCAAGGGGCCCCTTGAGTAGAACACCAGGAGTACATTACCGTTTCCGGTCAAGGGCTGGAGGGCCATTCCGTCCCATCGCGAAGTGTCTTCTGGCCATCCTTCTGGTGGCACGAGGCGGGATCTCCTGGTCGATCCGCAGGCCATTAAGATATAGCATATCACATTGTTCCCATCCCTGACACGGGAGGCCTTCTGACCCGCTCAGTTAGCCCCGGATCAGCACAGGGACCCTCATTGACGCAACAACATCCCTGATCACCGCAGGCAGTCCGATAGTTATCACATCGACTCCTGTTCCGTGTTTTTTTTTGTGCTCTTCAGAGATATTGAATTCTCCCCGACTATAGATTGTAGATGAAATGGGGGCCTTAATTTGTATCACCATGGCTAACCCATGATCGTCTTAAAACGCTCAGGATTCTGTCAGAGCTGATTGCTGATCAGAAAACTACGTAATATGGTGTTGAGCATGCGTGCTCGCAAGTCATAGCAATAACAGCCTCGACGTCCGGCACTGCAGTCTCCAGGCCGTGCGGCGTCGGCCTTGCGGCTGTAACACTAAGCTATGGCCAATGAGCAAGCGAAAAAGACGACACATCTTAAGGAAGATCGCTGGTAACACATGCGCATGGTACTCCTCCTGGATAGGGAAATGTTTGGTCAGCATTACAATTACTTGTACCAGAAGAGCAAAACAAAGACAGTGCACAAGGATGATTGGGAGCAAACAAAACAATATGAGCATTAGCATTATCAGCTCAGAAAAATCTGAAGGTATCCTCAAGCTGAGAAATGGACTAATTCACTATTTTTAAAAGGTACAGGTGCATTCATACAATGCTCCTTACCGTACCTTCTTTGTAATTGCTGATGTCACATATCAATGGTTATAACAGAGTGGCAAGTGGGGATATTTACCATGCATCCAACTTCTATATCAATAAACGAACAGTGTGCGTGTCCGCATATTTGAGTTAGAACATCTGCAGGCTAAACGGTCAGGATTTCTTCCATTAAATTTGCACACGACCAAGGCCCGCTTGCGGCGCGTGACCAAGTCGAGTCAAAATTCTGTATTTCACAAAAATGAGCGCATGCTGCGCGAAACACGAGCGCAAAACCCCCATAGTTTTAACACGGGCGACACCCATTAAGCGATTCCGGCCGACGGCCCGACGCGCTTCGCTTTCCGGAGCTGCATCTCGGCAACCAAGGGTCGCAGCGAAATGCAGATTGCACAGTGCGATGGAGCACAAAATGGGCCGTAGCAATCTGGTAAGTTTTTTCCGCCACGTGACACGTGGCACGTGCACACGCGTTGACGGGGTAAAATCGGCCGTTTTTGACACGGTTTTACGTTAACAATTTAAACGTTATAACCGTTTAACAATTTTAATGCTGACAAATTACATTAACAATTGAAGCGGCCACATTTTCAGTGGGCATATTGAGTTTTTCGAACGCACCGCTGCGCTGCAAACCGCACTGCAGGTGGCAACGGGCCGAGTTTTCAAAACCGAAGCTGAATACAAGCCACTACCGTCAAAACTATGCGTGATCTAGCGTTGATAACTACATCAGTGTGTCGGCCGATGCGTGTCCGCGGTCGCCGTGGGCGTACAGGCGTGGATTTTTTTCCCGACATTCACAATTGATGCGGCTACACTTTCAGTCGCATGGCGAATTTGTGCAAAGCACCGTTGCGCTGCAAATTGCAGGACAAAGTGCCAGATGCCGGCGCCTGATATAACAGCCGCTACTATCAAAAACATTCATAATCTGGCGTTGAAAACCACATCGGCGTACCGGTCGACTCATTTTTATGCCACACTTATGTTGATCGCATTTTCACACATGTCGCTCGCAAATGAGTCTAGATCAGTGGGTTGCGCGACAGCTCTCTGCGCCGGGACGGAACAGCGCCGCCCGGTGTCTCGGCTGACGCCGAATGTTGTTTCAAGGTTAAACAGCCGTCTAATCACGTGGTTGGCTGCCGTAATTCACTGCATCCGACCGATTATGTCATCTCGCACCAAAATCTAGACACCGGTGGGGGTTGCGGCGGCAGAGGAATGGCGGTGTACCATGCGAAATGGTGCGGATCACACGCATCACGGGGCATGGGCTCAATGGCGGATTTTGCTCTCTTCCATGGGTTTGCGCGTTTTGTGCCACATCTCGGCACCCATGGCACGAATACACGCGGGATCGGCGCACTTCGATGATGAATGGAAAGAGTGAGATGGTGTTTCACTCTTCGATACAATGTAATGCTGTATAATACAACGGCAGTGCTACCATCGTTCAAAAGGCTGACAGTTGATGGGAGGGGCAAAAATCACCGGCCACACCCCAGGACCATTCGCTCAACCCATGGAATAGGTTTGGCTGTTTGGCAGAGAGCGCGGCGAAATGCGTTCTCTCCTGCCGTCGGCCGCCAGAGACCGCCAGTACCACGTGCGGCCTGCCGCCGAGTGATAGACATATGACAAAACAGATTGCTGGTGCAGGTATTTCAATAAAACCTACAAACAAAAAAGTTAATTTTATTCCTTCTGTATCTCTCTCCCAAGGTTCTGGAACGGTCTTGCCTCCACTTTGAGACGTCTTGAGGGGTTTGCCATGGGGTACTTCCCCGGGTTCAGCAGCTCATACTTAAGATCACGTACATAATCTCCCGGAGAAAAGTGAAGGGAGCAAACTACAGTGTTTTTCTCGGTAATGTTTTTATCCCTCTTAGCAGCCTTGATCCAGCCTTCGGCTGCTTTTTTGTCACTTGATAAAGAGTAAACAATAACATTGGGTGGCCTCACACTTTTATCTCCTGTCTTGCAATGGGGAACCAGACAGTAGCTTCCCTTTTTCAAGCTTAACACCTTCAAAATCGGCAAACACGTAATGTGAGTAAGCTCACTGGCATGATTGTAGAGACCTTTTTTAGATTCTTACCTATTCAAAATTCAAAGTTAAGGTATGGTAATGAGGAATTCAATTGGAACCTGAAGTTGTCACCTTTTCTTTGTGTTGCATATAGACGTTGCCCAGACCTTAGAGCAGGGATCCAAACACCACAGCAACAAAACTAGCTCCGAACAATACCCCTGCAACCTGTCACCAGCAAAGGACAGACTGACAAGGATAATTTCAAATAAAATACTAAAGGAAATATTCCGTAGTCAGGTCATGGGAGGCGCCCATGTTCCGACACATAAATGAACATCCCGGTTTTGTTCCTTTCTTTTTCGTGCAGCAAATATGTCTTCATAGGCTTTTTCCAGAAAAAGTAAAGAAAGCGCTGGGAGGGTCGTTAGTTGAGTTTGTTTCTTTCATAGTTCACGACGCAATTCATTTATTGGCTATATAACATTAGTGAAGCAGCCTCACCAAAACACATCGAGGTGGCTTACCGGGCTTACCCAAGTTGCCAGTGTTGTTGTTTAACGTCTCTACTACGCATGAACTGTGAAATTGCCAGTTTTCAGTCACTAGTAGAACATTGCTGGGTGTCATTTTACAATTACGCGATATCACGTAATAATGCTTTGGCAGTGATTATAACTCATCAAAATTGTGTTAAAATACCATCACTTGTACTTCTATTGATTACAATTGGTATGTTGGTACTCCGAAGCTAGCATTGTCTTAAACCTAGTATATTTTGGAATCAATTCTGTCGCCCAACCTGTTGTTATAGGGCCTTGGCTCGGGGCCCTTTATATTGGGTCTTGGTGTTTGAATTAAGAGAACTACACTCCTGTCTGGGCCACGTGATGATCTGCTCGGGTATACTCCGTCTTTCTGGGGCCCTCCCCACTGGGTTTTGGGTACTTCTTATTTGAATGGAGGGCTCTACGCTCTTGTCGGGCCCCTTCTGATAAGCTGCTTGGGCACATTCCATCATTCTGGAGCTATTTACATAGAGTCTTCGGCGCTTCCCGTTCGAATGGAGGGCCCTACGCTCTTGTTGGGAGCCCTATTTGTTAGCCTGCTCGGGCACGCTCGATCATTCGGGGGCCCTTTTCATTGGCTCTTGAATACTTTATATTTGAGTGAGGGCCCTATGCTCTTAATGGGGGCCCTATATGTAAACCTGCTCGGACGCACTCGATCGTTCAGAGCCCTGCACATCGTGTTTTGAGCATTTCTGATTTGAATGGATGGACCGATGTCCTTGGTGGGCCCCCATCTATTAAGCTGCCCGGGCCAGTGGGGGATGCAGAGAGGGGGGGGGGGGGGAGGAAGGCACAGAACCATGCCCCATGGACCATGTCGAGGGGACCTAAAGGCTCCAAGCGGCCCATAACCGGCAGGACGGACGTGGTTTTCTTACAACAAGAACGCAACAAAATTGGATATGTTGGGGCTTACAGATAGGTCAAGAAAAATTGTTAGCAAAAGTGAAAAGTTCATAAGCAGACGGAGGTTGTTCTTCGCTGATTGAGAAAGTGTTGCTTGAGGGAAACTTTGGGGCTCATTACGCTATCTAGAGGCATTACGCTGTTGATTGCCTGGCCCTCTATGTCCACTTGCCGGGACAATTTGATCGCTAAGGAACTTTCCACGTTGCCCTTGATCTCTTTACATTGTGTAGCATGGCTCAATGTGTTGTTGGGACGCCATTTACCTCCATGCCTGAGCACTGTTGACCGATCAGGCTCTCCTCCACAGATTCTTCCCATTCGCCCGAAAGGCTCTTTACGCTTTTTCCGGGGCCCCATATGCCAGGGTACACTCAGTTGCTCAGGGGCCCTTCATATAAGTCTCGGGTTCTTTCCACTTTGAAGCTTGGAGGGCCTTGTAGTGTTGTTATGGCTTTTATAAGGTAAGGCACGGAGACACTCGATGCTCAGAGGCCCTCTACTCTGATCGAGGGCTCTCTCCCTTTGGTCTCATTTGCGGAAGGCTCTTCACTCCTATCGAGGCTCGTGTTGTTCACCCGCCCACGGACTCTTGATCGCACAGGGGTATTAATTCATGGCCTTGGATAATTCCGCTTTGCTCGAAGGGCCCTGTGCTCTGGCTGGGTATTTATATGTAAGCCTGCCGAGGCGCTACCGATCATTTAGGGCCCACCACGTAGACCTAGGGTTCTCTTTGCTTGCACTGAGGACCCTGTACTTGTTGACGGGAGCCACATTGTTGGCCTCCTGCGGCAACCGTGATCGAACAGGTTTCGTCCCTGTTGGCATTGGTGCTTTCGCCTCAGAGCAGCGGTCGAATATGCGCCGGTGAATTTTTATGCACAATTGCCGAACATGATTGCACTTGCCGCCTACGTCGTACGTGTCATTTCCAATGGCTATTAAGTGTGTGGCACTTTTTATACTAGAGCATCGCGTTCTAAACATATTCTGCATGCTAGGATATGTTGTACTCCTATACAACCAAGGAAAAATTCTGCACCATGCTCTGTTTATCGTAAGAAAGAATGGCATTAAAGTGCTGCCAACGATTTTGCACGGTTTTTTGCGCGTGGGTCATTATTCGAGTGTGCTGTAGCCCAAAAATTACCGGCATCATGACCGGCATCACTTTGGTGTTGCGGTAATATTTTACGCAGTTAAAGGTTTTTATATGGTTTTGCTTGTATATTTCATTGTCTTTTTACATCTTTTATATGTTCCTGCTTACCAATGAATGAAAAATCTAATCTAACGTCTGGAAAGATTCTTGGGGCACAAAGTAGGGAGATTGTTTATAATGTGTATCAACATTTTGTCGAAGACCGGGACATAAAGTTGAAGGCGGGAGACGACGACGCCGTCCGGGAGAGTCCATTATTAAGAACAGCAGCTGTAACGGGCGTTGGGAAGACTACAGTCTACCGCATACAACGTGAAGCCCAGAGTGGTGCCAGACTGAAGTCGCCAAGCCGATCCCGACCAGCTGCAGCAAGACCAAGGGTGGGTCTAGATCCGTTCGATGTTTGCGCGATGAGGAGAATGGTACACCAAATGTACGTCGACGGAAAACATATTACTCTGGACACCATCACGGATGGTCTTCACGAACAGCTCGGCGTCACCATGTCTATATCCACCGCAAGAAAACACCTACTCGCGAACGGATTAAAGTACCGAAGGATCGACAAGCGCAAGATCCTGATCGAGAAACCTCATATTGCGGCAACGAGACGCCAGTTCTTGCGGGAGATGAGGAGGCTGCGTAGAGAAGTTCCCGATAGCAAAATCATTTATACCGACGAGACATGGTATAATCAGTACGACATGGAGGACTTGGCATGGCTGGACGGTAATCAAATCAAAGGACGGAAGAACGCCATTGGAAAAGGAAAACGTTTTATCATAGTCCATGCCGGGTTTCAGAAGGGTTTATACCGGGCGCACTTCTCCACCTCAGGACCGATGGCAAGAACGCCGACTACCATACGTCGATGAACGCCAACTGCTGCGAGAAGTGGTTCATCGAGTGCCTGCTTCCGAAGGTGCAGAGCACTCTGTGATCATCATAGATAATGCCTCATATCATTCCCGTTTGGGCCAAAAAGTGCCAATTTCTAGCTGGCGTAAACCGGAAATTCAAGAGTGGTTGCAGAAGGCAGGTGTGACTATCGACGCAGACATGCGGAAAGTGGACCTGCTGGAGCTAGTCAAGTCCCAGAACCGGAAGAAGGAATATTTTCTGGACAACCCTGCTAGAGATCATTGTCATCGCATCTTTCGCCTGCCGCCGTATCACTGCGACTTGAACCCGATAGAGTTGGTGTGGGCACAGATGAAGCGCGTGGTAAGACGGGGGAACTTGACGGGGCTTATGGAGGAGGTGGAACGGCTGGTGGAGGCAGGTGTCGCAACTGTCCCTCCAGAGGACTGGAGTAAGCGCTGTGAGCACGTCAAAAGGCTGGAGCAGCGGTACTGAGCGAATGACGGGCTGCTAAAAGAACTCCCACCGGATTGTCGTAACAATCGATGATAGCAGCGACTCCGGCACCGACTCCGGCAGCGATAGCGATGAATGAGAATAGTATAACACATCGATCATGAGAAGTGTTTCCGTTTCGTTCTTTTCAACTGACTTCGTAGCGTTTACGTGGATGTGGCATGTAGTTACGTGTGGGGTGTTTGAGCTGGACGTACCGTACATATATATGCAGCTGAATGTTCAGCGTTTTGTTGAATACCTTCAATAAAACTGAGCGAATTAATTTTCTGTGTTTGAGATTTTCCCATGTTATTCAGGAAACAGCACCAGTTTGAAGCAATTACCGAATGTAAGTATAGCATAACTTGCTTCAAAGGTAGGCAATGAATTTAGAACGCAAAAATAATCGCCAACGAAAATAACCCCAGTGTCAATATATATATATATATATATATATATATATATATATATATATATATATATATATATTTCGACCAACCATATGAACATGAAGTTGCTGCAAGCAATGCAAATATCCAAAACCGCTATTGCTTCGAGAGATCCACAGTGCTGTCCTGCAGGCCTTCCGACCAATTTTGTTGAGTTTGAAAAAAATTCAGCGTGGTGCTCGTGACGAATTGATTGACCAGCTTTAATTCCGTTCTTTCTTACGATAATCAGAGCATAGTCATTAGCCATCAGCCATCAGCCATCAGCCATTACATCACTCAGCCGACTACTCGTAAATACATAAGCTAGGAATCAAGTCCATTCTTGGTTTTGGTGGTTGTTGGCAGCAAACTCAAGGTAATTTTCCTGTTGTTCCTAAAAACACGTAGCCTTGAAATCACAGCATTTAATACGATCTGTATGAAATGAGTGAGCTTTATGTGCATACATGCGCAGCACGCCTAGCTTGATAGGGATATGCACAGTAAGATGGGTTTCCGTATTTATTAAATAAATGAATAAGTAGATACATATTGAGGCATATATACGCATATATATATATATATATATATATATATATATATATATATTGCATACCACCGTTCTTAAAATATAATCACCGAAATGCAAGGATATTTCTTGGAGCGCGCCTCAAACTCAAGGGGCCCCACAATGTCGCGTGGCTCCCCTTGACGAAATCCTAGATCCGTTCCTGGTGCTGTCATCAGGAAGTAGCCAGCATGGTCTCCAGAGACAACCAAATTCCAACATTTCAGTGACATCATATGACAGTTGGACCACAGTGACATGAAATCACCTGCTTTTTTGAAGAAAAACTCTTGGCAAAGGGGGAGATGGCAATGAAACCTGTACCACACCGCCCACCTCACATAAGTCGCATCGCAACAATTGAAACAAGTCCTCGCGGTCAGATGAATCCCTATATCTAAATCTGCTTCAGTACTTTGTACTGTCTAGTTTGGGACACTGAGGGTCGGCTGTGAAAAACAGCTCATCGGCCGACCAGCCGGACCATTGGAAATGCACTGATCTGTCGCCGACCTGTCATAAAGTCGGCCGACCAACTAAAAATCATAGAATATTTTTGTCGCCGGGTTGGAGTGAAGCCTGGAGAAGATACTGGGGTGCCGTAGAGCACAGTAAAGAGTCTGCAGAAACGCTTGCTTGTATTGTGTGACGAAATTTATTTCATGGAGGCATAAAATCTATGTATGGACACCTCATGTTATATTTTGGATAGTGTCCTGTATTATTTGGTCTAGGTCGTCACCAAAATTTGCTGTCAAAAAACATTTTTGGCACCAAGCTTCGCGTAATTATATGCATCTTTGTCGCCGATCTTATCCACCAAGTCGGCAGGGCTTATCACCCCTGCGGAAACCTTTCTTTGTTTTTCCCTCTGGCAAAACAACCAGCCAACACTTCTGTCTCTCCTCTTGATTATTTGCGAGGCGCAGTGTGCTTGCTGTCTTTCGCGCGAGAGCCGACGCCTCCGAACACCCTATGCAGCCGACAGATATTGTTCACATTCCACGCTATAACGGTGGCCAGAAACGACCATAAGTGAATGGGAATGGTTCAAAATATATCCTAAATTGGAAATCAGTGCCCAACACACCCAAGAGATGGGGCAAAGTCAAAAGGGTCATCCGACGGTCTCTGCTGAACTGAAGGTCAAAAACCTTATAAAGACTAGGTTTAATCCAATTGCACCTAGTTCGGCCTTAATTTACATCTTGGGTTGCTACTTCATGGGTTGCTAAGCATGCGCAAAAAGTTGGCACTTCTGTCATTCTGTTACCACTGCACGAATAATATCGATTTCTACTATCAATGTAGGCTGCATATAAGGCAGGCTGTCTGCTTTCAGAACCTGTGCTTAAATGAATGCAGTGATTGTGCTAATGGTTCCACCAGGACAATTTTATAATTCAATGTTAGCAAATTAGTAACTAAATTACCATATCTGCATCCATGCAATGTCGTGTTCACAAGCGCATCGAAAATATGCATGTGAATGAGCGGTGCAGAATAAACGCGGGAAGAAAACTCTTGGTAAAGAGGGAGATGGTGGTAAAACTTGTTCCCCTTCTTCTCATCGTCTACATTTTCTACATCACCCGCCTCCCCCATCCCCACCCACACCACCCACCTCCACCCCCACTCTTCACTTTCGTTGCCTTCCCATGGTCCGCATCATTGGCTGTCTTATAAGTTTCCCATAACCAAGGCTCATGTTAGCAAAAGGTTGAAATGTCAATGATTGTTTAAATGATATGAAAACATTGATGAAATAGCTGCATTTCAAGCGGCGGCATAATTTTTGAAGATAAGTTTGGTAGCAGAGAAAAATCCTGCAGTGTACCACCAAAATATGGATGTCTCCCAGATCAGCACACTTCTTCACAACTTATGGGGAGGGGTGCAATCCTGAACTGAATAAAAAGTAGGAACACCCCCATTTGAAGATCTATGTGAGTGGAAACCATTCTCAATCACGACAAGAACACAAATGGTAAAAATTGCAAGTTCAGAACTATTATCACCTGTGACCACAGGATTATCACCAATGTACCTGTGTCAATTCCCTGCCTGTTACCCTTCATGAGGAGTGCCATCAGACTTTACCATCAAATCCACGGTTCTTTTCAAAGGGAGGCAGGCTGGTCGGTTGTGACTGCTTCAGCGCGTCAACAGCCTCTTCGGTAGCTTGAAAAGGCGGTTTGGATAATCACAGGTCAATTTTTGCCTTCATCAGATCATCCCGCCGACTTACCCTGAACTATCCATGCCTCTCGTCGCTGAGCACAGGATGCTGAATCGCGGCACTGCCAGCGAAGTAAGCGAGGTGAAAAATTACGGGTCGTAGGAAATACACCGAAATGTTGCTGATCGGTCACCAAGTCGGCCGGCCAACTAAAAATCATAGAACATTTTTTGTCGCCGGGATGGAATGAAACCTAGAAAAGATACCATGGAGCTGTAGAGTAAGGTAAATGTCTTTACGTTTGCCAGTGTTGTGCGACGAAATGTATTACCATGGAGGCATAATATCTATGTATGGAAGCCTCATGTTATGTTTTGCATAGTGTGCTGCATTACTTCGTCTTGGCGGTCACCAAAATTTGCTGTCCAAAAACATTTTTGGCGCCAATCTTCTCGTGAATATATACATTTTTGTCGCCGACGTTATCCACAAAGTCGGCAGGTTTTACCACCCCTTCCCCTAGTATAAAGCATACATTAGACACCTGCTGCAGCATCTATTTCCGGAGGATCTTCCCTTCCACCACACCATGGCAAAAAATAAGCTTTCTGGAAGATTCCTGCCTTAGACATGGATTGGTCCGCCGGACATTCAATTGCCCCTCATTCAACGTATGCGACTTGATCTGCCTCTTGTATGTAGGTAGGGGCGTAGCCAGAATCTTGCCGATGGGGGGGGGGGGGCACAGGGTTGACAAAGTCCACTTCCCTCCGATGATGAACCCCCAGAAATCGCCGGATATAGCTCATTTGTCAAAGAGCCTTGCCAAGGGAAGGCACAGGGCTGACAAAGGCATGCAGATGGTGAATGACCCTCCCCAAACAAAGATTGACGGATATAACCCACTTGTTAAAGAGAGATGAAGCTTGACAAAGGCCCGCTGATGGTGAAAGGCCCCTCCCCAACAAAAATTGGCGGAGGTAGCTCACTTGTTAAAGAGCTCACAAAGGGCGCGGTTTTATTCGTTTTATTATGATTTTACCTAGTAATCAGACCAGAAAAAAACCAGAAGCTACCGCAAAATTAATTCTGTTGGTATTTGGAGATTAATATACTTGTAGAAGTAGGGCGTTGAGGGGCTGCATGGAATAAATCGCCGGCGCTGTTCATTTTACAAAGGCTCAGTGGACTTACTCCAAAGCGCTAGAGCTCGAAGCTTTGTCCGATTTTGTTACGCGTTCTTCAGGGATATTGAGGACCCCTGAACGAAGACTTTAGATTGAAACGGGGTCTAAAATTTGCACCTAACATGTTTATCCGATGTTCGTGTTGAAACGGAAGTATGCAGTTCCGGCGGCGCTGTGCACTTTAGTCTTCGCCTTCCATGATTGCACCAACTCAGCCGGTCCAACTTAAAACGAAGTGTTTTCTTCGCCAGCAGACATCGGCGAGTTGTCTTTGTTCTGGTCTACAGACCGTAAATCTGAGGCGTGAAAGCTTTCCCACACCCGAGTATGACAAGCCGAAGTGTGGCTCCATTGCGGTGCGCTCTCGGTTTCCAAACGCTCAGCGACGGCCAGAAGTCACTTCATCACTGCTCGCCGCGGGAACCGCTTCAGTGTCTCTCACGGCCGAGCACTGAGACGGCACCAGCACAGGACGCCCTCTCATCGCAGATTGGAGATGCCGAACACTGAGACAGCACCAGTACAGGCCGCACTCACATCGCATATTGGGAATACCGAACACTGAGACGGCACCAGTATAGGCCGCCCTCACATCGCAGATTGGGGATGCCGAACACTGAGACAGCACCAGTACAGGCCGCACTCACATCGCAGATTGGGGATGCCGAACACTGAGACAGCACCAGTACAGGCCGCACTCACATCGCAGATTGGGGATGCCGAACACTGAGACAGCACCAGTGCAGGCCGCACTCACATCGCAGATTGGGGATGCCGAACACTGAGACGGCACCAGTACAGGCCGCACTCACATCGCAGATTGGGGATGCCGAACACTGAGACGGCACCAGTACAGGCCGCACTCACATCGCAGATTGGGGATGCCGAACACTGAACAGCACCAGGACAGGCTGCCCTCACATCACAGACTGGGGATGCCGAATGACGGGACACGTGGCTTAGAGTCTTGATTATTTCAGGCTCAGCGGCAGCCATAAGCGTACGAAATGGGTGGCTGGGTGAACCCTCGCCCCCCTACTTTCGGCGGGACTTTGTCGCTAGCCACGTGACGACACATGGAAATAATTGACTTTCAAAGGTTGGGCTCTCCATCTGCTGGGAAATTTTTAAGCCCTTAGTGGGAGCTTATCCCGTAACACACGAGCTGTTAGTGGAGTTATATGTTATATATAAAAATAGTTACTTCTCGGTACGATTAGATAAACTGTGCCGTGGAACTGTGTGCGAGGGGGGGGGGGCATGGGCGTGCGCTGCCCTGCTGTCGATAATGTTCTGTGTTGCCAGCTGCCGCTGTCATGCCTCCTCACGGAAGGAAAATTTATGAGGAGCCCATTGGTCAGAAATTCATATAAAGCCCACTCTGGTACCCCCCCCCCCCCCCCCCCACACACACACATGGGATCCACAGAGCTAGGATGAAGCGGATGACCAGGGTATCGAATTCCGTCGACGCACGCCTAATTTCGCAGGGATCCCACGCAACCGACACATTTCATTGGCAAGTGCCCGCTGGATATCAACCTAAGGAGCCTCCTCGTCCTTCACTAATCCACACAGACTTTAAGCATTCGGCGCCCCACCACATTCACTCCAAGCATACACACCCACTGGCGCCCACATCAAGCCACTTGTTCTCGGCTCGCACACGGGTAGAACCCCTTCCCCCGAAGCCGTGGAGTTCGGGAGAAGGGTGGTCTTGGCGGTTTGTATTCGCGATCAAGCATGCCTGCCATGCATGCCATGCCAAGCCTGCGAAAGCGCTGGTCGGTGCGGTGTGCCTGACCTTGTTACCCGCCGCGATAGCGTTGGCGTGTTCCGCGTTCTGGCAGGTCGGCGCGCCCCCGTGGCTCGCTCGCGGTTGGCGGCGTGTGCTGCTGCATCGCGGCTCACCGCCCGGGCGACGTTGCCGCGCGCATGGCAGCCACCGCCTGTTCGCCCGGCACCGTCTCGCCGGTTGGTATCGTGTCGTGCAGATTCGTCCTGGAAACGCCCGGTCCCGGCCACCGCCGCCGCCCGAATTCGATGCGATTGTGTACAGTGGCTATATCGTGGCACCATGTAAATTCACACCGCCTGATGAAATGCAGACCTGACTTGTCGTTTCTAGACAACAACAAAATCGTGTTTTGTTTGCTTCGCTGCATTTTACTCATTCACTATTATTTTTGACTGGAATCTGATATAAAAGTGTGTGTTTCACATTTTTATCGGCTTTCGAACTGAAATAGCCATCTTGAAGACCAGTTGGAGCAGTTCACAGCCCTGAACTTCTGGAGACCAAAAATCCTCTAGTTTCTGAGCTATACGCCCGCTAAGATCTGCAAACTATTGTAAAGTTATCCAGGCATCCATGACGTCATAATACCGTCATTCAGATCCTACCATTGGACTGACCATACGGCGTTCAGAGTCAAGGTAATTGTGATTGTCCAGTCGTTGACATCTGGCGTTCGCGAGCACAATTTACTGATGTAACGGCCGTCAAATGGCTCCCAACCAATGCTGCGGAAGGTACGCGAGAAAAGTTCCACGATTTCCTGGTTATTACGGAAATCAGACTTTAACGCTACAGCCAAGTATGTACATACACGCAAGCATCTTAAACTTGCCGACGAATAGGCAAGAACACCACGAGAAAGGACTTAAATACAAGCACCTAACAATGTTTGGCTCATCACATATCCAGTGCCGCCGCGACCCACCTCTCGGGAGGTTAAGAACTACAAGTGAGTGCTGTCATATAAGCGTTCTATGACATAATCAAGCAATGGCGTTTTGGGAAGCATATTTACTAAAAAGGGCACTTGCTAGTCTACAGTAGTATTTTCCACTTAAAAACATGCCAATAAATATAGGTGAGCTTATTTCATCATATCTGATGCTTGCTTTAATATTTTTGAATACGGAACATTCTTTTTAATGCACTTGTCTGGAAGGACTCATTATCATGCTGCTTCTGATGCCAATAGCACACCAAATGCCTATCTCATATGACCCATAAATGCATATGCATATTTGATGGTTAAAACTAAATGAGATTCATTATGCTACATGACTTGCTGGGTGTTGCACTACACAAAAATCGCTGCACGATCACTACACCATATTATATACTATGTGTGTATCACATGTTACTGTGGTGTGGTTGTGCGGGGTGTGCGCCCTCGCCCTCGCTGTCTTCCGAGCTCTGTATCTGGCTGGGTGCCAGGGGGCGTCACGTGGCTGGGGGTCTGTGAGGTCTGCCTGAGGGTCACTGGAGTGTAGCGTGGAAGTGGGCGCACGGTCGTGGTCCCGAATGACTGCGGAACACCGTGAGTGAGTACGCTGTGCCGGCTGAAGAACGAGAAGCCTACGAGCGCGAGTTGGCTGAGTGGGTGGCGAACGGGTGGCTCTTGCCCTATGACGAGCAAGAGGACGGGCCCGCTCGGGGCCTGGTTCCCCTGGTGGCAGTTCAACAGCCGCACAAGGGGAAGGTCAGGCCGATGTTGGGCTGCCGCGAACTCAACCGGCATGTGACCGCGCACACCGCGGATGCCGACGTGTGCGCCGAGCAGTTGCGCCGCTGGCGCCAGCATGGTACCCAGTTGGCAGTGGTCGACCTGCGAAAAGCGTACTTGCAGCTGCGTCTGGAGCGCCGGCTGTGGCCGTATCAGACGGCGCAGGTCAAGGGCCGCGCCTACAGCCTCACGCGGCTCGGATTCGGCCTCAATGTGGCGCCGTTGATTATGAAGGCCGTTGTTCAGGCGGTGCTGCGTGGGAACGAGGCGATCAGCCGGGGAGTGCTCGCCTATGTGGATGACCTGCTCGTCGACGAGGACGCGGTCAGCGCTGACAAGGTGGTGTAGCACTTCGCGAGGTACGGGCTGGCCTGCCAGCCGCCGGAGCGCGTCGCGGACGGAGCGCGAATGCTCGGCCTTCGAGTCCTGCTCGGCGTCCCGACAACATCGACCCGACTCGAGATCGACGTGACCCATGGCCAACGCCGCCTTTACCTCACGATCGTAAACTGCGGGCCGTCACGGTACAACATTTGGAGCACACTGCGACGGTCTGACGCGGCAGAAGTGACGGATCAGCTGCATAAAGTGTTCCTAGAATGCCGCGCGTCGGCTGAGCTTCTGCTGGACACAATGCGACTCCGCGGGACGGTGCTAACTCGATGAGCGCGCCGATGGCGCAGGTATTCCGCGCAGCCGGTGCCGATCTGCCGACCGGCCAGCGCGCTGCCGAGCCTGCACCGTCGCTGATGTGGGAACCCGTCTCATCGTCGTTTTGCGTCGGCGATGCGGTGTAGATGGGGCGCCGGGGGCCCGCCACGCGGTGTACCGATGTGTCGCGCCAAGGCGTAGTTACGCGGGTCGTGTCGGACCAGGTGGCTGAGTTTGACGGCGCGCCCTGGCACCTGCAGTGCCTGCGACGCCGGAACCCGCAGAAAGGCTCAAACGGGAGCCGAATGCCTGGCGCGGGTGAGGAGTTTGGGGACGACACAGGCACATTGCCGATGAAGGTTATTGTGTCGAGTCATGAGTCCACGGGGGTTGGTTCAGATCCGCCTGCCGTGCCATTAAGCCCGTTGGTCGCGGACCCCGCTGAGCACCTATCGCTATCGTGGAGCGATCGCGATGAAGTGTCGAGCGCCAGGACAAATTCTCAGTCAATGTGCTGCGACGAGCATGAATTGGATGAGTGCGGTGTGCGCAAAGATGACTTGTTCGTGTCCAGCAACGGTGCGGCGCTACCGCCGCCTCGGCCGAATGCTCCACAGGGAGAGGGAGAATCGCGGGAACCGCGGAGGAGTGGTCACGCTTGCCGGCGACCAGTCGAGTTGTACGGCTTCAGTGTCCCCACCGATTTCATTTACGATAACGAGTGTGTGTAGATTGGTGGAGTGGCATGTTTGCTCACAAGCAGGTGGAGGTGTGGTGTGATTGTGAGCGGTGTGCGCCCTCGGCCTCGCTGTCATCCGAGCTCTGTATCTGACTGGGTGCCGGGGGGCGTCACGTGACTGCGGGTCTCCCGATTCGCCGGGGGTCAAGGGTCGGCCGCTGAGGCGGCGTCAGGGACCCGACGCCCGCGGGTGCCAGTCGGTTTTTGGACAGGTCCAGGCGAGGGCACGCTACATTGTCTTACAGTTATACGCATAGATAACGCTCAAGCCCGTTCATTTGTGCATGCACATATCTTGAAGGGAATATTCCCCCTTTGAAGATATCGAAGCAGGCATCATAGATGATGAAATAAGTTCACTTATAGCTGCTTTTATACTTTTGATTTGTAAAGACTCATTAAGAAAACGTAATTTCTCCATTAAGTAAATGTGTTCCTCATTACGTCATTGTTTGTTGCGCCGTTGCACCTTGCAAAACATTAATTGAGAGCCAATTGATGGCCGTTATCTTTGGAAATCGTGCTCACGAACACAAGACATGAACTACTCGACAAATATACTTAATTGGCCTTGATCGCCACATAGCCCATGAAATAGCAGAATTTGATGGCGCTGTTACGGCGTTGTGAATGCCTGGGTGACATCGACAGGTTCTGAATAAAATGGTCTGCACATCTTAGCGGGCGTGTAGCTCAGAAACTAAAGGGGCTCAGGTCTTAAGAAGGGCATGGCTGTGAACTGCATCGAATGATCTTCAAAATGGGTCTTTCGGTTCGAAGCCCTGTGCAAATGTGGAACACTCCCTTTAAAAATGGTTCATCGTACTCTTTCCTGTCCATTGTGGCCCTAGTCCTTAACCCAACAAGCAGACGCCTTCGAGGATGCCGCCGCCCTGACTGGCATTGCCGCCTGCCACCCTGGCGCACACCGCTGTATGTGTTTGCAACCGGTCTGTGCTGCTTATAGACGTCATGCGAGGGGAACTGCACTCACCTGACCTCTGTCACTCACCTGGCCTCTGTCACGCCATGCAGACGTGCTCAGAGCATGCGAATGAAACCCTTCGCAAGTCGGCTGCGTGACTTGCGACGCTCAGACGCGAAGGCGCTGGTGATATACACTGCAAGAGCGGGCATACCCTGCAAGGAGGGCAATTTAGACACCATAATGACGCGGGTAGGTGGCGCATTCAGCGTGTCGATCGAAGACAAGACAGCGGGGAAGCAGTCACACGGTGCACGGAGTCAAAACCAGAGTGCCTATGCTGGCGGGCCGTCGCATTGTCCCCCGTCCGCTGGTCTTCCGCCCAGATAGTTCAATGCTGACTGCATCACATCCCGGCGTGATTTTCGGGGTCGCTCAGTTCTTGCCTGGAATGTCAGCGATCGCGGTATTCGTCATCAGCGCCCAGGCACTGTGAGATCAGACTCGCGCCACTCTCGCGGGAAGTCGCCAGTCGTCAACCAAGCTAGATTACGCCGCCTCACTCCTGCTCTTATGTCCCGTCCTGAGAACATCAGACTCTGCGACCGACTTTGACTCAGACTTTGACCGACTCAGACCGACACAGACTTTGAATGTCAGACGTGCGCCGGTGCTGGTAAATGAGCATTGCTTGGCCGGCTTTTTATCTTCCGTAAGCTTCCCGTCATTTCCTGGATGCAATGACTTAGCGATCTACGACAAGTACCATGTCACGTCTACTGAATGTAAAGGAGATTGTCTTTCCATCGAATATTGAAAACATCTAAATTAGGATAATGGTTATATACATCAGATTGACATCAGCTCAATGGCCTATAGAACTGATGGGCGTGTGGGTCGCTTTAATGGATCGAGGATGCCCATGTATCCCGGGACAAAATTGAAACTACTCTTGTGTCATAAAAGGTCGCTTACAAAATATGAAATGGGTTGTGGATCCCAAGACGTCCGGTACCTGATTTTCAAAAGGTCCCAAATTTCCGAATACATTTATCCACAATCCGTACAAGATTATAGGTCCTGGTAAATCCATTAAGTGGACAATAACAAAGGGCTTATGAGCATAGGAATACTTCGGATTTTGAACGACGTCAAAATGTCCTATGCATATAGGTAATAATAAATTATAGCCCAAATCAGGATAAATCACGACCGCCACAAAGCAGGTGGCAGTTTCTCTTTTTCGGCAGAAGCCAAATCTTGCGAAACTGTGAAAATCAAAACACGAAGACAATGTATGGGTACTAAATAGCCACCAAGTCATTAGTGGTTTGATGTCAGGGCAGAAATGTAAAGAGGCAGTTATAGTTTGGATAGCACTTTTCAACTTCAAAGCTTACAATTTGGAAGTGATAGCTAATCGGACGGCCGCTTAGGTAGAAAGTCGCCTTTTTAAAAGATGTCTACCAGTACCACAGTGTATCTGTTAAGATGTTAAATCACAAATATATATTTCGGACACGGGAAGATACTTTGAAAATCTTTAAATAAGGATCTAGGTCTGTGGCAGATTCCTAGTACAATCACAATGCTTGTTCACGATCCTCAATAGCGTTTTAGTAAGATTACGTTTCTGTACTTAAGTTTAAAAGAAGCGCACCTTATTTAAAACCAAACATATTTTACGTTGTTGCGAAGGAATGAAACATTAGTGATAAAAACCGTTTGCAAACGTGCTCAAATGTTGCACTTGTGCTCGGGATCTTCCAAAGACGTAAATTTTTACCCAAAGATTTTCAATGCATCTTTTTATGTCCGGGATTCTTTTTCGGATTTTCATACCTTCAAGTAACCGTTTTGGTAGAAAGCTTTTTGAAGGTAACTTTCAACCTATGGTGCGGTCCAATTCGCTATAAGTTTCAAGTTGCATGCCTTTAATTTATAAGATACTGTCCAAATTACACCTACTTCACTATATTCCTCCCTTAAGATCAAACCTCTGGCCTCTGCCTAGTGAATTTTTAATAGTCAGCCTTCAATTTTAAAGTATGTCTATATCAAGTTTAAACATCTTAACAAGAGTGTTCCATATTTATATGGGACTATAAACTGAAATAGCCAGCTTGAAGATAATTGGGCGTAGTTTGCAGCATTGCCCTTCCTTAGACCTAAAACCCTTTTATTTTCTGAATTAAACGCCCCGCGAAGATGCACAGACAATTTCGGGGAGACTATTTCAAGCTCACCCAGGCATCCATGACGCCGAAAGAACGTCATTCGGGTCCTGTCATTCCATCGGCCATGCGGCGATTGAGGCCAAGACAAATATGATTGTCGAGTTGTCCATATCTGGCGTTCGTGAGCACGACCTTCCAGATATGGCGATCGCCCGTTGTGTCTCAATGAATATTGTACGAGATACGATGACGCAATCAAATAATTTTTTTACTTGAATTTCCTCAAATGTGGAGCATTCCCAAAAATATGACTTTATGCTCAGAGTATCGTGTGCATTTTTGGAATCTTGTGAGTATCGATGCCTAGTTGTATTTGTTTGTTTGTTAGTTGATGTTAGTACATTATTCGTAGCGCAAGGCTCATTTTGGTGTCTTCTTGGCTGTAAAAATGGCTATTTACAAGACGGTAAGTATCCAGAGTTTTGGATTTAAGATTTTTCTGTGGGAGCCGAGTTTCCCGAGGTAAAGTTCCTTATGGTAGCACTGCGGATCGCGTCAAGGCATGCATAACGCTTACTCAAGGAATAACACGTAAACTGTCATATCTTCGTCGTCGAGCGTGACTGATACCCCTGCGATGCTTCGTAATTCACACTTTTCCTTATTTTTGTGAACGAGGCGCAATGTTGGACGATCTCCCGCGGAAATATTGAGCACTACAATATGACATTTCTTAAAAACTTATTTCATCAGCTTTCTAATACACAGTCCGCAGTGCATGCTGAGTATCGAGATAAGTTGCTAGAACGCTTGAATGACGCAAGTCGTGCGTTGGGTGAATGCTTATCTTAGGTCAGGGGCGCTGGTTCTTATTCAGTTCGGGGTTTCAGTCCCCTTCCCCCTCCCGCCGCAACTTTGAGGAGAATGCGGGCCAAGTTCGGAGAAAAAAGCCCTCTTGTTGTGTAAGCTCCGCCATCTCTCACTGTTTAATTCCCCAAATTATTATTTAGCGGAACTACGCTCCTGTACCACATATGTAACGTATATTGCGAAACGAAAACCTATCGCTCATCAAACGGACCTGCCTTATACTAGGTACATCCAGCTCGCCGCGAAACTAAAACTTATCGTTCGCCCAACCAATCTACTGTACACCGCGCACATCAGGCTCACTGCGAAACCGACGCACATCGCTCGCCTAACCGATTTCGCCCGCTAAAAAAAACAAACTGGTCAAAGATATTCATGAGCCAGTGGGACGTCGCTTCAGACAGCATTCTGCCACTGCAGAGCAGCCGAGCACCGACACACGGCGTCACGGCTCGCAGCAAGAGCGCGCTGGCGCAGCGAGGGTTGCGCTGGTGCAACGGGGAGTTGCGCTGGCGCAACGCGGAGCACGCTGGCGCAGCAGGGGTTGCGCTGGCGCAGCGGGAGTCACGCTGACACAATGTGGGTCACAACTCCCGGCCGGCCGGAGCACGAGTGCGATCCGCACGGACGGCGAAAGTCTAATCGAAGCGATGAAAAGGCCGGCTTCCTGGCACGGAGAGTCGCACATGCGATCCCTCCGTGATCAATCACCTCGCGTGAGCATGTGAGGCCCACAACGTCACCGACGCGCCCCTGTAAGAAGAGGGCTAATCCACCGCGCCCGGCCGTCAATGCTATACTTCAAGCATCATCGGTGTCCGCCATGGCATTTCAAACAATACCTAAGCGTGTAGCAAACAATACGCCACGCGTTCAACCGTCACCATCGATCCTCGTTCGGAGACGTGGCGGTACCGCGGGTTCTGCTGCGCGGCAGCGGAACACGTCGCTGCGCGGATGGCAGAACACGTCGCTGCGCGGATGGCAGAACACAGAACGGATAAATTTCGATTCCATTCCGTCCGCATGCAACTAAGCATGATTTAGACCCAATCGGAGTCTATGCATTTTTCTCATGCTGATCCAATGCGAATCCGTTCGTTCAAACTAGCGCAAAGCCTAGTGAAGCCGACATGGAAAACCTCCATGTCTAATTTAATCTCTGCGGAAAAATACTAGCGCGAGTGATGAATGCCGGCAACGATCTTGGTGAAACTTAGGGTAAGCGTTGAGTTGCTTTAGCGTACCCTTAATACATTTCTTTTCAGTTCATTCGAAAACCACAGATTTAAAGAATTCTTATTTGAGCCCAGCCCAAATCCGTATCAACATTCCAAATACCTGTCAATCCAATCCACATCCCATCAAGTGGATTGTATCGATCATAAGAGCTGCTGGATTGGATCACCCCGTTTCGAACTCTGGCAGGCGGGCACAGCCGGCGGTGTTGCGGCGCTCCTGGTAACATGGCCTGGTTCGGTCGCGCGGCTCCGCCAGGAAGTCCATCGGTCTGCGGTGACGCCTGCCTGGCATGGGTAGGCCGCTCGGCTCCACGAGGAGGTTCATCGCTCTGCGGTGACGCCTGCCGGGCATGGGTAGGGCTCACGCCTCCACGAGGAGGTTCATCGGTCTGCGGTGGCGCGTGCCGGGGGCATGAGTCGGCCGCACGGCTCCATGAGGAGGTTCATCGGTCTGCGGTGACGCGTGCCGGGGGCCTGGGTCGGCCGCACGGCTCCACGAGGAGGTCCATCGGTCTGCGGTGACGGTTGCTGGGCATGGGTCGGCCGCACGGCTCCACGAGGAGGTCCATCGGTCTGCGGTGACTTCTGCCGCGGCTCAAACACGTCGCAGCAAAATGTGCAGCCATGGTCAGCCACTTGATTGGTTATTAAGCCACCCGTAATAAGAGCAGGAGCCTAACGTCATAAAATGGGTCGGGGAATGAACAATGAACAGTGACTCAACGTACCCCAAAATGCGCCAACAACCGGATTACTCCCCGGATTTGGCCCACTTTCTCCCCGATATTGGGGCTGGGACCTAATGTGTGAGGTAGCTCAGGCCCCCATCCCCTCTCCATCTGAACAGGGAAATACATCCTTGTATCCATTATGCAACTGAATTAACAATGTTGCGTGCTTGTGTTCGCCACCGATCCTTTGGGATTCTCTGGGATCACACACAGGCTTAATGCCAGAGTTTTTAACGAGATTTTCACACGACCAAGGACTGCTGGCAGCGCGCGGCAGAGTCACGTCAAATGTCTGCATTTCGTAAAAATGAGCGCGTGGTGAGCACAAAATGGTCGCAAAAATACCCAAAGGTTGAACAAGGGCGATGCAACTTTCGCGAGCACCGGACAGCGGCACGACCCACGTCTACTCCTGGAGCCATATCTTGTTAACCAAGGATTACAGCGACATGAAACTTGTGCGGTCAGATAAAAAATAGAATGGGTCATTGGACTGGTATAAGTCTGAGGCGCCACGTGGTACATGGCACATGTACACATGCTGTAAATATAGAAGATATCATTTTGATGGATTTTTACGTTTTGGGCTATATCTCGGCACACAGTGTAGGTAGAGGCGTGAATTTTGTTTCCCAACATTTAAAATTGAAGCAACGACACTTTCAGTGCGCGATATGAGTTTGTGAAACGATCCGTTGAGCTGCAAATTGCATTACAAGCTGCAAACAGCGAAGTGTTAAAAGTCGGCGCTCAATACAAGCCGCTACAGTCAAAACCATTATAATTTAGTTGAAAACTACGTCAGCGTGCTGGCCGATTCATTCTGGTTATTAACCACGCTTCTGGTGATCACATTTTGGCAATTGTCGCTCGCAAATAAGCCTAGACTGATGAATCGCATGACGGCGTTTTACTCCGTGACAGGCGGTGCTGCCGGGCACCGGTCGTCGCCGGCGGGCACTTTAGGGTTAAACGGCCGCATGATCACGTGACTGGCTACCGTAATCAACTGCCTCCGACCGATTACGCCGTCTCGCACAGATACCTGGACAACGGCGGGTGGGAGCGACCCGGGAGGGGCACGAAAAGGTGTGCCATGCAAAATGCTACGATCCACCGTATCACGTGGCATGCGCTCAAGGCTGGATTCTGCTCTCTTCCACGGGTTTACACGCTTTGTGCCAATTCTCGCACACCCAGGACACGGACACACGCGGAAGTGGCACACTTCGATAAGGAATGGAAGGATAAGAGAGCAATGAATGGCCACATGTGCCACACGTCACGGCACCTGCATGTTAAAACATGAATTTGCCTATCTTCGACGTGTTTACACGTTTTTGCGATGTCGCGGCACCCAACACGCCAAGCGACTCGAGTGTGCCATGGTTCGATGAGCAATCTAACGGGTAACCAAGTGGTGTAACATGTCGCACGTGCCACGCTCCACGTGCACACTAGCTGTGAAGATCCTTTTGCTGATTTCGTCGCTTTTACGTTTTGTGCCTCACTTCCGCATTCAGGACATGTGGCCACACGGGACTGGTATGCCACGATAAGGAGTTAACCGGCCAGTCGTGTGTTTCACGTGTGCGTACCGGCAGGTTGCGTGTCACACCCGCACGCTCCAAAAAGATTGAATTTCGTATTTTGACAGGTTTAAACGTATTGTGACACATCGCAGACCCCAGAGCACCCAGCGACTGGGGAGTGGCATGCGTTCATAGGCATTCGAATAGAAAATCATGTTATGTGGATTGTGATGTCGCACGTCCTGGGTGCCATGTATGCACGAGGCAGCAAGATAGAGTTGGCCGTTAACGGCTCTTTTTACAATCTGCGATCTATCTTGGCAACCCAGGCAGCTAAAATCATGAATAAAACTGAAAAGATAGAGAATTCAAAATACTATGTTTTCTTACTGAGCGCAGCGAAGCAAGCGTGCAAACGCTCGTCCTTCTTCTACTGTTATACTAAAAACAACCGGTGTGTGTCCGTCACCGATTCTGTGGGATCCTTGGGATCATGCGCAAGTAAGGAATTTTTGGCAACATTTTCACATAACCAAAGCTGATGTCGAAGCGCGGCAGTGTCACGTAAATTTTTCGCATTTCGCAAACATGAGAAAAATGGTGAGCAAAAAAAGTCGCGAAAATCCCCACAGGTTGAACACGAGCAACGCAGCTTTCGCGACCACTGGACGACTGCACGACCCGTGTCTACTCCCGGAGCCATATCTCGATAACCAAGGATCACAGCGACATGAAACTTGCACAGCCAAATAGACAATAGGATGAGTCATCGGACTGGTATAAGTTTAAAGCGCCGCGTGATACATGGTTCGTTCACACGTGTTGAAAAGATAGGATCAGCCGTTTTTGGCGCTTTTTACGTTTTGAATTATATCTCGGCAAGCAGTGCAGGCAGGGCATGATTCTTTCCCAACATTTGCAATAATTTGGCTTTCAAGTACACTTCAAGTGTGCATTGCGAGTTTGTGCAACGCGCTACAATGCGCTGCAGATTGCAATAGAATCGCAAACGACCAGGGTTTAAAAGTCGGTGCCGAGTACAAACCGCTAGGCACCCGCGTGTTGAAATATGTTTGGTTATTTTCGACATGTTTACACGTTTTTGTAATATCACGGCACCCAAGGCACGAAGCAACTCGAAAGTGCCATCCTGCGATAGGTAATCTAACGGCCAATCACGTGGCGCAAGATGTGATTTCGCATGTGCCACCTTCCACGTGCTCACTTTGTCGTATTTTTGACAATTAAGTCAAAAAAGTTTCAAAGTTTTGTGACACAACGTAGCACCCAAGGCATGGAGCCACTGGGGAGTGGCATGCGTTGATAGGGAATCGAACAGACAATTACGTGGCTTGAATGTCACGTCGCACGTGCTACGTGCCACATGTGCACGTGCCAGCAAGATAGAGTTGGCTGTTACGGGCCGTTTCTTACATTTAGAGTCATGTCTCGGCAACTAAAGCACCTAGAACCGTGATTTAAACTGAAAATGATAAATCACCAAAAGTTCTACCTTTTTCACTAGCGCAGCGCAGTAAACGTGCAAACCCTTGTCGGACTTCTAAAGGGAGAGGAACTTTGTCCATTAAGTGACACCTACCGTGTGCGTGTGTGTGTGTGTGTGTGTGTGTGTGTGTGTGTGTGTGTGTGTGTGTGTGTGTGTGTGTGTGTGTGTGGTGTGTGTGTGTGTGTGTGTGTGTGTGTGTGTGTGTGTGTGTGTGTGTGTGTGTGTGTGTGTGTGTGTGTGTGTGTGTGTGTGTGTGTGTGTGTGTGTGTGTGTGTGTGTGTGTGTGTGTGTGTGTGTGTGTGTGTGTGCTTCGATGTGTTATAAAGTTTTGCAACTTGAATCCATGATTTGCCAAGCTTAGGTGCGACTTCATCCCAGCTACTGAGATGTTCCGATTTGGGGCGGATCCAGGGGGGGGGGGGGGGGCACGGGATCATGGCTCCCCTCGGGTCCCGAAGGGGCCCAATTGGCTCGGAGGGGGTCCATAGCCGACGGAATTGGTGCGGTTTTTTGACACTACACGCGACAAAACTGGGTATCTCCGGACTTCCAGGCGACCAAGAACAGTCATAAGCGAAAGTATATGGCCCATAAGAAGTAAAAAAGTATTCTGGAAGAGAAGTGAATTGGAGGTTGTAAGCTTAATTGCATTATTTAGGTGCCCCATGCTGTTTCCGAGGGCCTATGTGCCCACTTGCAGCATCGTTACGATCGTCAAGGAGCATTCCGCGTTGCCCTTCATTTTTTGCAGTTGTTCGAAGGGCCCTGTGCTGTTGTTGGGGCCCTCCTGTTAGCGTGTCGTGGCACTCTTGTCAATCATGGGCCCATCCACGAATTCTTTCCATTCGCCAGAAAGGTTTTGTGAGCTATAGCCGGAGTTCCATATCTTAACCCGTCGGGGTATTCTCGGTGGCTTAGGGGCCCTTTACGTAGGTCTCGGTTGACCTATCGACGCACTCACGATATGCTCATAGGCCCTCTTCATTGGTCTAGGGCGTTTCCAGTTCTCTGTCTCTTGCTTAAGGCTCTGCACTCCTGTCGGGGACCAATCTGATGGCCTGCTTGGGCACACTCATTCTTTCGCGGACCCTCTACACTTATTTTTGGCTATTGCTTTTCTGAATGGCGGCCCTAGGCTCTTGTGGGGGGCCTATCTGATAACCTGCTCAGGCACATTTGATCGTTCGGGGGCCCTCTTCATGGGACCTTGAGCACGTGCTATTTGAATGGCTCCCGTCGGAATCACGTGATAACCTGTTCGGGTCCACTCCATCTTTTGAGGGTCCTCCGGACCGGGTTTTGGGCACTTCTTATTTGAATGGACGGCAGTAGCTCCTGTCGGGGCCCCTTTTGATAAGATGCTCGGGCCCATGGGGCCGTTGGGGATACTCGGGCCCATGGGGCCGTTGGGGACTTCTACATCTGGTTTTGGGTACTTCATTTTTGAATGGAGGGCTCTCGGCTTTTTCGGAGGCCCTATCTGTTAATCTGCTCTGGCGCACTCGATTATTCGGGGCCCTCTACATCATGTCTTGGGTGGTTCCTTCCTGAATGGAGATCCCTACGCATTCGTCGGGGACCTTATTTGTTCGCCACTTCAGCCACCTTAAATTGCTCGGGGCTCTATATATTGGGTCTTGGTGTTTGAATTTAGGGTCCAACACTGCTGTTTGGGCCACCTGATAAACTGTTCGGGTATACTCCATCTTTCGGGGGCCCTCCACACTAGGCTTCGGCTGCTTCATATTTCAATGGAGGGCCTTACGCTCTTGTCGGCCCCCTTCTGACGAGCTGCTCGGACACATTCCATCATTCGAACGCTCGATCGTTTGGATCCCTGCACCTTACGTCGTGATAATTCCTGTCTGTATCATTGGCCGTGTGCTTGGCGGTCTCCATCTATTCAGCTGCTCGAGCCAATGGCGGATGCAGAGGGGGAGGGGAGGCACGGGACTATGCCCCATTGACCATGCCGAGGAGCCCTAAAGGCTCCAAAGTGGCCCATAACCGGCCGGACGGACGCAGTTTTCTTACAATAAAAAGCACAACAAAATTGGATATTTCAGGGCCTACGGACGACCAAGAACCATTGTTAGCAAAAGTAAAAGTTCACAAGTAAACGAACTTTATTCGTCGCTGATTGAGGAAATGTTGCTTGGGGAAATTTTCGGGCTCATTACGCTGGCTAGATGCATTACGCTGTTGATTGCCTGGCCCTTCATGTCCACTTGCCGGGTCAATCTGATCGCTAAGGAGCTTTCCACGTTGTCCTTGATCTGTTTCCATTTTCTCGTAGGGCCCAATGTGCTGCTGGAACGTTACCTGCTTCCATGCCTGAGCACTGTTGATCAGTCAGGTTTTCCTTCACGGATTCCTACTTTTCGCCCGAAAGGCTCCATGCGCTTTTCCGGGGCCCCATATGCCAGGGTACGTTCAGTTGCTCAGGGGCTTTTCATGTAAGTCTCGGGTTCTTTCCACTTACTTGGAGGGCCTTGTGCTGCTGCTTGGGCTCTTATAAGGTAAGGCACGAAGACACTCGATGTTCAGAGGCCTTCTACTCTGATCGAGGGCTCTCTCCCTTTGGTCTCATTTGCGGAGGACTCCTCACTCCTATCGAGGCTCGTGTTGTTGACCTGGCCGTGAACTCTTGATCGCACAGGGATATTCCTCTTTGCTCGGAGGATCCTGTGCTATGACCGGGCCTATGATCTGTCAGCCTGCCAGGGCACTACCGATCGTTTAGGGGCCCACCACGCTAGTCTTGGATTCCTTTTGCTTGCCCTGAGGGCCCTATTCTTGTTGACTGGAGCCATTTTGTTGGCCCCTTGCGGCACCTATGGTCGCTCAGGTTCCGTCCCTACTGGCCTTGGTGCTTTCGTCTTAGAGCAGCGGTCGAATATGCGCCAATGAATTGTTACGCGCGATTGCCGAACGTAATTTTACACGCCGCCTACGTCATAAGTGTCATTTTCATTGACATTTTAGTGTGTGACACTTATTATGCTAGTGCATCATGTTCTTAAGATATTCTGACGGCTTGGATATTTTGTACTCCCTTAGAACAAAGGAAAAATTCCGCATTAGTCATCAGCCATCAGCTGATTACATCGCCAAGCCGGCTAACCGTAAATACATAAGCTAGAAATCAAGTCCATGTTTGGTTTTGATGGTTGTTAGCAGCCAACTCAAGGTTATTTTGACTGTTGCTGCGAAACCCTCAGCCTCAAAATCACAGCATTTAACATGATCTGTAGGAAGTGAGGGAGTTCTATGTGTATGCAGGCGTAGCACGTCCATGCTTTATAGGGCTGTGACAGTAGGATGGATTTCCGTATTTATTAAACCAGTAAAGAAGTAAACACATGCACACATAATATATATATATATATATATATATATATATATATATATATATATATACATGTATTACACACGACTTGTCTTGAAATGTAATGACCGAAATGCAAGGATATTTCTTCGCGGGCCCCAAGTTTCAGGGGCCCCACAATGTGCGTGCCCCTTCGACGAAATCCTGGTTCCGATTCCTATTTAGCTTGTCTTAGCTTGTCTTTAGCGCGCTGCTCGTGTACGTTGGCAGACGTACTTACAGACTTTGACGAACAAAGGTAAGGTTGCAATTCTAAGCTATGTTAAGGTTGCAACTCACTATGAGGTAGTTATTGTTTTCAACCTGCAAGTTATGCATCACACATCTCGAGCATGTCTGATGCTCCTGCGTTAAGGAGACCGAGCCCAGGATTTAGTTGGCATAAATGCTTGAAGGCATCTCACACATTATTTTACTTCCTTTTTGCCGGGCGATGATTATCTTCGTCGCAGGTTTTCGTTAAGTTTTGACATGGTTGCTATCGGGAATGGCTTCCCATAGTAGCACTCCTGGCTGTGTTACTAAACCAGTGTCCGTTGGACATTAAGTGACCTTAGCAGCCGACGCACCCTAGAACTTCAATTATCAGTTAATCATCCATCGTTCATGACGCTAAAGCTGGGGAAAGAGCACACAAGAGATATTATTTCTATCGTTGAGTGTTTGATGGGATTGAAACCTGCGTTTGAAAAATGGTCAGGCTATGTTCGTTTAAGGAAAAATATAGTTAAAAACTTGTTGCAAAGTGTTGGAAGAACTCGTTTTTGAAATATACACGCTGAAAGCTGCGACACATTCTCGTGATATCAACTGTATCTTTCTTGTTTGTGTGACGGGGCTCTCGTTGCAATGTCTCACAACTTTTGTCTTTAACATTGACACCGTCTGATATAGATGCCACACAGTGATATTCGTGACGTCTTTGTCCTGTAGTACGCACCCTTACAGTCTGGAGGAAAACCCAAGAGTGGCAGGATCTCGGTGTCCATTAGGCCTAAGAAACATGGTTCGAAATTACATTGGTCTGTTCATTGTAGGAGTTTGGGGAAAGATCCCGTCCCGAAAAGCATTTTAAATGTAACGTATTGCTTGTGCCGGAATGACGCAGCTGCATCTGCGCTCATGGAGGGTGAATGCCACGTGGATCGCAAGAACGCTACCTGGAAGCTAAAACGGCCGTCTGACCCAGTGGCGTTACAGCAGGCGGGCTTGACGTCCGTGCCCCGTTGTGCAGCACATGCTTACCGTGGGAGCGTGATGCGGCTTGGAAGGCTTTAGATGGCCGGCCATTCACTAGCTCATGAATCACATAAATATTCTCAAGCAAACCTGTCCGCGCATCAGCAATGGTGAACCGCGACCAAGGTACGCTCACGCTCCGACGTCAACGCGGAGGCAGCAGTCGCCCAGGGAGTGGGCTAAGGAACGAAGCCAGCCAGGCAAGGACAAGACGAGATCAAGACAAAGAGCCTGAGAACGCAGAAACCGCTCGTTGGAGCTAGCCGGCGCACGTCTTTCCGGATCGGACAGAAGCACATGCGTAGATTCGCCCTAGGCATAAAAAACACACGCCTTTCGGGTCTTCTGGCATGTCCAGAACAACTCACCCAACCCAAGGCTGAGCTGGGGGCGGAGCGTGGAGCCGCCGCACGCAAAGCCGCCGGTCCTTCCTGCTTCGTCTCTCCCCCCCCCCCCCCCCCTCCCGGAATCTCTGCCGCCACGCAGATGCTCGTGGCTGGCTTGCTTTGGTATCTCTGAATGGCATGAATGCGAGCATTCAAATGCTCGGACATTATCGCTCAGGGGCCTTGCTTGCGCGGGGAGGTTTCCGTGGACTGGTATTCTTGCGAGGCCGGGGCTGCGATAATGGGCTCTCTCCTGCGGCAGACAGAAGCCCTGTGCTGGTCACTTTCAGCGGCTCTCGCCTCTCCTACGCTCGTTGGCCTTTCTCGCCCCCCCCCCCCCCCCTCTTGCTCTCGCTCCTCCTGAGCCCGGCTCCTCGCTCTCCCTTCCATCCCTTCCGACTCCCCCTTCCCTTTCCTTCCGTTCTCTCCCTCTCCCACCCTTTTTGTCTCTCCCGCGTCGGAAGCCGACAAGCCTCCCAGAAGAAGGATAGACATAGTTTTCTCCAACTTTTGGTTGTTTTTAATAATTTTATCCCAACTCTCCCGCGCGTCGCCGTGTGCACTGCAAAGCTTCCTCTTCCTCATGTTCGTGACCGCGCCGCAGCCCCTCGCTCTGTCCCTGCTCCGTGCGCGTGCTCCCTGCCCCTGCTCCGTGCGCCTGTTCCCTACCCCCGCTCCCTGCTCCCTGCTCCTGCTCCTGCTCCCTGCTCCTGCTCCCTGCTCTTGCCCCCTGCTCCCTGCCCCCTGCTCCCTGCTCCTGCTCCCTGCTCCTGCGCCAGTGAGTCGCGCCACGACCCACGCCGTCCCGTGTCGACCCGGCTGACTACTGACCCCGTGACTGGCCGTGAGACCATGTCACGACCCTCTCCGTGACAGGCCGCGATCGCATGGGGAGCCTTCACGAGTCACGGCCGCTGTCGGCGGAAACGCCTCATGCTCGGGCGAACGTCAGAGGCGGGGCCGTCTCTGAACGGAGGCTGTCAAAGTCGCGAGGCAGATCCGGTTCCACAGCCGACCAGCGTGGGAGCGGTAGGAGAGCTAACTACCCACTTGACATGTCCGTGAAGCGAGACCGGAAGGAGTAGCGACTCTATCCTCTCTCTCTCTCTCTCTCTCTCTCTCTCTCTCTCTCTCTCTCTCTCTCTCTCTCTCTCTCTCTCTCTCTCTCTCTCTCTCTCTCTCTCTCTCTCTCTCTCTCTCTCTCTCTCTCTCTCTCTCTCTCTCTCTCTCTCTCTCTCTCTCTCTCTCTCTCTCTCTCTCTCTCTCTCTCTCTCTCTCTCTCCCTCTCTCTTTCTCTCACACTTTCTCTCTTCACTTAACGGCTCGCTTGCTTTCCTCCGGACTCGCCCTAAAACGCTCTCAGTAGACTCTCAGCCGTTCTCCCAGGAACAACTGCTCCGGTGCTGGGTGCTCTGTAATAAGTCTTTTCCACGGAAGTGGAAGAATCGGAGTGAACAACTGAACAGTAGGCAGTCTGCTCTCGGCGTCCGTCGCTCCCCAGCCAAGTCTCGTACGTCTCCTCCTCCGCCCTCAGGTACCCACAACCTCAGAAGCTCGTAAGGTGTGAGGGACGCGACCCCCATAACCTTAGAGGTCCTAAGGCGTGGGGAATACGTCCCCTACAACCTCAGAGGCCCGTAAGGTGTGGGGAACACGTCCCCTACAACCTTAGAGGCCCTAAGGCGTGGGGAACACGTCCCCTACGACCTTAGAGGCCCGTAAGGTGTGAGGGACGCGCCCCCTACAACCTCAGAGGCCCGTAATGTGTGGGGGACGCGTCCCCCACAACCTCAAAGGACGGTAGGGTGTGGGGAACACGTCCCCTACAACCTCAGAGGCCCGTAAGGTGTGAGGGACGCGTCCCCTACAACCTCAGAGGCCCGTAAGGTGTGGGGGACACGTCCCCTACAACCTCAGAGGCCCGTAAGGTGTGGGGGACGCGTCCCCCATAACCTCAGAGGACGGTAAGGTGTGGGGGACGCGTCCCCCGACATCCTCAGAGGACCGAAATTCTCAAACGTATATGCATGCCCAGAACGGTGAAGCGAGTAAAAACACACAATCTCATACAGAAAGCTACACGTATTTTTCACTGTTATGACTCCGCCGCAGAAATAGCAAATCGCACACGCTGTGAGTAAATCCTCTAAACAAGCAGCGCCTCGCACTGTAACGCCAGAGCCGCGCAAGTGACTTCGGTCGCTTTGTGCCATTCCCACGCCTCTCAGCAGCTGCTCCACAGGTGGGAGGGGAAGGGGATGAGGCTTCAAAGGAGTACACCACCGTGTGAGGCAGAATGTGTTGTCACTTAGCAATACGTAGTCTTGCATGTTTACGTCAGGCTTATTTGTAGGCTGGTATGTTTCCCCTTTGTGTTGCTGATGAATAACTGGCCGGGATAAAATTTACATGGCTAACACAATGTTACATGCATCCATTGGCGGTGTTCTCCTGGAATAGCAGGCACCGACTACTGGAGGGCTGTGGTGCTCCGCATGGAGGCTAGGAGTGAAGCTTTCGGTGATTCGCATAAAATGACTTCATCGAATAAACCGTTGTCGGCGGCCAGTTTACAATGTTTGATTCGGCTCTTTTAAAACCACCAACAGTCAACGGCGTTGCGAGAATTTCCCGGGGGAGGGGGGTTCAGAGGTATTGGATTAAACAACACCGTGGATTTAACACCACCGTGCATCGAAATGCGTAAGCAATTTCTACTGATATGCACGTGATCAACCCACCATCATATAATGATGCACAGCCTGTTTTGAAAGTGGAATAACGAAAACTTACCAAAAAGAGCACACGCTCCAGCCGTATTTACGAGTAAAAACATCGATGCCCGGCATTCCAGTCTCCATGGGCCGCGCAGCATCGGTTCCGCATTGGTACTGGGCGGCTGCCAATGGGCGGGCAAGAACGACCACCCATCGGGAGAGTATCGGCGTTGGTGCGTCGGTCTCTGTGTCAGCCTGCGTCCTGAAGCCTATTTCCCAAGCAGGGACGAGGATGGGGTCTGCGACTGTCATTGAACGTCTCTTGCAATGGTTTGGGCACATAAAACAATGAAGGCTCCCTGCATCGGAATCGGCCCCACGGTGCCTAGGAGAGGGCTTTGTGTCGGACTTCATGTTGCAGACAAGGCATAAGAAACCGAGCTGGGGTCCCTGTTCCAATTATTGGACCCCATGTGCCAGTAAGGTACCCTTTTGTGTCAGTGGAGAATCCTGTGTCGATCCGGGGTCAACTGCTGTGGTCAAATGGCATCCAATCTCAAGGAAGGGACCGATGCATGATGCTCTCTAAGAGCTTCCGGATCGAACAGGGACCTAGGCTCCAACGTCGCGAGAATGGCAGCCCGTAAGTATCCCGGTCTTGGGCGGGGTCCCTTCAGCTCCTGACCTGGAAAGGTTATGGGTCCCTACCGTTCTACCTAGGGGGTCAACCCATGATTGCTGAAAAGTCGATCTTTTCTGAAAACCGAGCAGTGAAAGAAACTGCCTAAGACAGTTGTGAGAATGCACCCTGACCACCTTTAGGAGCAGGAACACCGAGCGTAGCAGTCCGCCTGGCGTAGCGTAGCAGTCCGCCTGGCGTAGCGTAGCAGTCCGCCTGGTACGCCATCCAACCGCCGTGTTGGCTACCGCAGCCAGCCTCAGGCGGGGGGGGGGGGGGGGGGGGCGGCGCGTGAGAACGGCCATGTGTCGCGGAAGACTGCTCTCGAAAACTTTTTAGAAACAATCCCTACCATTTGAAGCTGAGATTGGACGTTTATTTCATCTGTGGAGTGTCTCGAAGGTGATTTGCAGTTACAGCAACACAAACAAGAAGATCACACCATCGCGTCAAAGAGTTCGTGGTGCTGTAAATTCTAAATGCCATTCAGTTAGGAGTATCGATATAAAATCCCAACGAAAACTCTACGACCCGCACTGCATTGACTTTATGAAGTGGTTCAAGCAATTACTCCCCGAAGCGTGGCCGTTCCCGCCCTCCCATTGGCAGCCGCCCGGTGCCGGCGCGGGACTGACGCTGCGCGGCCTAAATAAAACACCATAAATGAACGTCCAAACAAGTCCTCAGACTGCGTGCTTCTTCAGGATAAACTTCTGCTTTCTTGGAAGTGTCCTAAGTGATGACTTCCCAGTCTAATGCTCTTTATTACATGACCGTTTTAAAAACGAGAGCCCACCAGACTCCGTTGATGTAAGCTCCAGGAACGTTATGAGGTATTCCACTGTATTATTTTTGATCTTACCACGACAACAACACATTATACATTCGGCAAAAAAACAGTTTGTGTCAAATATTCGACCTTACGACCTTATTATAATAAGACCGATCACTGGAGCTGCCAGTCAGCGATGGCTCCTCTCCTAAGCTTTCACGCGGAGCACAACAGCCCTCCAGTAGCGGTGCCTGTTCTTCCAGGAGAACACGGCCACCTCAGCCACGAACAGCAGCAGAGCGGTGCAGTGGCCGGCAACCAGCAGCACCAGTACGCCTCGCACGTGCACCAGCGCCAGTGCCACGCGTACGCGGCCGCTCGCAACCCTCGCGCCGCGCCCGGCAGAAGGTGAGTCGCGCATAGGTGGCGCGCGTCTCGCGCTCAGCAGTGGCGTGCCGCTCCCAGGTGGTCAGCAGGCCGGTGTCGCGCGCCCAGGCGACCACGCGGTCGAGCTGGCGGCCCAGCGGCAGGCCGCGCCGCCGACCCAGCGCCGACGGCGTGATGAGGAACCGCTGCCGGCCCACGTAGAAGCGCGCGTCCAGGCTGCCGTTGGCGCGCAGCTGCAGCAGCCGCGGGGTGGCGAACAGCTTGGCCTCGGGCCCGACGAACGCCAGCCGGCGCGCCGGCGGCGTGGCGATGGCCGTCATGACGTCGGCCGCCGAGCCGCGCGACCAGCGGCGCAGCGGCGAGCCCTGCGCGCGCTGCTCCTCCAGCCAGCCGAGCAGCGAGTTGGAGTTGTGGTTGACGACGACGGCGTACCCGCGCCGCACTAGGTCACCCAGCGTGTCGGCGCGCCAGACGGCCGGCGGCCGAGACAGGTGGCCGATCAGGTCCCGCGTGTACACGGTGGTGAAGACGATGACGGCGGCCATCCAGAGGCTGGTCAGCAGTCGGAGTCGGCTGCGCACCGGTAGCGTCGGCTGCGACTGGTTGCAAAGGACACGGAAGTCGTTCTCTGTCTGCTGGAGCAGGGCGGACACGAGGCGGCCGCCGCGCCCGCACCACGTCGCGAGCGCCGTCACCAGCACGTGACAGACAAAGCTGGCGGCGATGCCGGCCCGCACATCGCGATGCAGCAGGCTGAAGGGGTCCGTCGGCCCTTCCGGGGCCACCTCGGGCTGCATGACGATGGCGAAGCGAGTGATTGAATGCCAGGCAGAAAAGTCGACCACGCGGAAGCGGCCAAGTGTGATGGTGATCCGACCGACGCCGATGTCGGCGCGGCCGGCCTGCAGCTCTCCGATGATGCCGGTGAAGGTGCCGTCGTGCCGGCGCGAGCCCCAACTGCCGTCGGGCGTGGGCCGGTAGCGCAGCCGTAGCTCGTACCGCTCGGCCAGCCGCGCCAGCAGCTGGTCCTCCACACCGGCGGCCAGCTCGTCGCAGCGACCGGCCGGGTCCAGCCGCCGGCACACCAGGAACGGGTCCGTGTTACCATAAACTACGTCCAGTGTCTGGTTGGCGACCAGCCGCTCCAGGCTCGGCGCCGGCTGGCCAGGCCACCAGCTGTGAACAGCGCGCGCTACCGCGCCGCCGTCCGCCTCGCGCCGCTCCAGTCGAAGCGCGCTGAAGCGACCCCTGCGGCGCTGCCAGCAGAGCGGCCGCGTGACGGCCAGCGCCGGCGACGCCAGCAGCTGACGGCAGCAGTCTGTCACGGCGCCGACCGGGCCACGCCGCAGCGTCAGGTTCCGCGCGACCACGGCGTCCAGGCAGGCAGCGCGCGGCGCGAGCAGCAGCGGTGCGGTGCCTGTCAGCTCCAGCTGGCGTACAAGCGCCCGCTCGGCGCCGGCAGAGAAGCGCACCAGCGGCAGCTGTGGCTGCCAGCCGCCGGCCGCGCCCAGCGCGCCGCACGTGAAAGCCACGATCGAGTCGGCCGACACGACGGGCGCAGCGGCGTCCAGCAGCGCGGGCACGTCCGCATCGGAGAGTCCGGCGGAGTCAGAGGTGTCCGGGTCCGAGTCGTCCGAGTCCGAGTCGTCCGAGTCAGAGGTGTCCGAGTTGAAGAGTCCGGCGGACGTGGCCGGATCAGAGACAGCCCCGAATACGCTCGGCCCGTCGGCGAAGGGGAGACCTCCGCGGGAGAGGTGCACGGCAGCGCACAGCGCCACCAGGGCCACGCGCCGCGCCATCGGGGGCTGGACCAGGCCGTGCGGGCCGACCGCAGGCCCCGGGGCAGTCACGAGGTACGGCCGTGGCACCAACTGACCTGGCCAACCGGACGGGCGGCGACCGCCCACTGCCGCGCGCCCTGCCGCGCCGCCCGGTTTTGACACTTGCTCGATGGTCGATACTGCTCCGTGACGGCTCGGGTCTTGTCCGGCTGACCATGTTTTTGCTCCTCACGAATACGTCTGCTCGACGTCGACGCAAAGCGAAGGATTATGGGACGATACATGGGCACAAGGCAACTACGTCGCGTGGGCATTAGATCCTTGAACGGCAATTGGCTGGACGCCATTTTACTTCGATAGCCAGTATCTACCTGAGGGGGTTGTAAGGTTTTCCAAAGCCTAACAACAAGCAATGATTGCCCTTTTGATGGCGCTGTTACTAGTATGACGAATGGGTAACGCGACGTGAGATTCCCTATGGATTTCTAGGTAATGCGTCCTCATATTCCGTACCTTCTACTTTTGTAAACACAGCAGGCAACGGTAGCTGCTCACGAACAGCCAGAATCGGATAGGATGCTTTTGGCGGTGAGCACGCTGATGTAACATGTTGGCAATGCTAAAACATTTGTGTGTGGGAATTTAACTTGGCTTTTACTGAAACCGACATTTGTCCCTATAAATGGCGATGTTTGGTACACTGCTTGCACTTCAAACGACCGACACTGTGCTCCTGTGTCACGTTTTCTCGTATTTTAGGGTACATGTAGGTTACTAGCACGCTCCGCACCATCAGTTACACATCCAATGCTCAAGTCTTTTGGCCGGCACACTTGAATCCGCAGTTTTTTACATGGAGGCCTCTGCAATGATGGAAGCTTTAACCCTATCTGGCATCGTTCCAAACACTGAATTTGCGCCTGCCGATCGAGCGGATTGGCCCCGCATATAATTCAAACAAAATCATCGGCCCGACAGTTGGCTTTGCAGGCTGCGCACCATTTGTGGATTTAACACCGGTTTACAAGCCGCGCACCATCCGTGGATTCAACACCGGTTTACAGGCCGCGCACCATCCGCGGATTCAACACCGGTTTACAGGCTGCGCACCACCTGCGCATTCAACACCGGTTTACAGGCTGCGCACCACCCGCGGATTCAACACCGGCTTACAGGCTGCGCACCACCTGCGCATTCAACACCGGTTTACAGGCCGCGCACCATCCGCGGATTCAACACCGGTTTACAGGCTGCGCACCACCTGCGGATTCAACAGCGGCTTAATGTGGAGTTCGCACGCTAATCTGCACTTCCGTAAAAGGTTGTGTGAGAAATTGAATGTGATCTCCAATTTTCAAATGACGGAACAAGCCACGTGATTATTTGATGCGCTGTTTCGAGATTATTTCTTTAAATTTGCACATTCTGGCCAGATTGTTAAATGTCAGGACTCTATTGTTATTCTGTGCTGCCCTATCATGTTCACCATGCGATGGAGTGGTTCATAAAATGCTGCAAAACAATAATGATACGACATTTGCAGTCAGCGCTGGACTGATGCCTTGCACCGCCACTATCACCCGGCGGCACGCTGGCCCTGCCTGATGAGCGACAGTCGTTGAGAAGAAGAACGATAGCAGGGCCATTTCACGACAAATTTACAGCTGAAGGGGTTAAATAACACCCCATATCTTTTATTTCGCTGGACGTATGAGTATGGGTTTCTTTACCCCGGTAACGGCCGTGCCATTTTTACAGAGATTTTTTAGAAAAAAGCAGCGGCTGGGGAGATATTACACCCTCGGGCATTTCCAGGAGGTCAATTAAGACGGATAGATTTGAGTGTTCGTAACTTTAAAAAGCTATCTTAGTTGTACAAGACTGTAAACTACTTAGGAAGCGATTGTACAACGCATCCCTTGGCTATTTTCAAGTTTGTGTTTGCCCAATTTTCAAAACCGTGACCTCCTGATGAAAAATGTCGCGTATTTTAACACTTAAGCCATTCACAATGCAATTTTTCGGAACAAAGAAGCTTTAAACAATGATTTTTCTACCAAAACCATGCATACAAATACGTTTTTCAGAAAAATAAATTGTTGTTACAAACTGAGCATGTAGGCTCCATTTTAGCGGGATCTGGCAGATGATCTGGCAGATGATGTGGCAGACCTTTTTCGCCTACACATTTGGTCTCGGCACGCTCACAGTTACATATTGCTGCCCTTCTGTTACCACACTTCCCGCGTCGATGGACAGATGGCGAGCGCTCAGAAACATCGGTGTCGCTGGTGAGAACTTGTGAAAGTCCTAAGTGCCCTTCACCGTGATGGTTTTTGAAAGTGCCGCGTGAGGTAGGTGGCGACGTTCGCCACTTCTTAGCCAGAGATGACGATGAACATGGTTTTGCTGACCAGTCTCTCCGATAGAAATTTGAAGGCCGTCAGCATTTGCCCATCTTGGGCGCGCATGAGGCTCTCTTGTGCTGTAAAGCTTAGCCGCGCCTCCGGTGCCGACATAGGCCCCCTTACCATGTGACGTGGCAAAAAATGTCACTCACAGGGCACCTCAAAGGCAGCCTCATGGAAGTACGCATTGATGAAACTGTATTTATTTTCGTATCGTGCGGCACTGCCGTTTGTGAAAAAACTATTTTTTACATTCGGCACTTAGGCACGAGGGTCTGCGACAAGTCGTTGCAAAAACGCATGAACCATGGCGGAGCTACGCTTTGTACCATCAAAGATGAGACAGTTGCTCTGTTAGCACAGCACACCTTCCTCCCGCCAGTATACTAAGAACGGGGGAACAGTGCACTGAGAGGAGTCTAGTGGAAGCATTGGACCACGACCTGCGCTTCGAATGAATAATTTTCAGGGAAGTCGCCCTGGGCAAACATTTCGCCCTGGTTGGCAGTAGCCTTTGCGTGGGCAAAGCACTGGCTCTGCCTATCAGCTACAAAGTGGTGGCAGGTCAGTTGTGCGATTTGCTGGTTCAGAGACCTCATGCCGTCTTCCTTTCTTTCGATGCTTTCCAGAAGCGCACAGCGATCCGTGCTTACCCACTGCTTACACTGAATTTCACCATTTATATCATGATCAAAGATTGTACCACTCTCGTCGCTGCCCTCTGACTGGTACGAGAGGATGCGACTTAGAAAGTCCATTACTCCATCACCAGGGCAACCCTCACAATCCCCATCATACGGCCACGGTTTGCCGTGCCACATACAGCGTGATCAAGGAGGTCACGTCATTTCAGATCAGGAAGGCCGAGAGCGGATATGAGCAGGTTTGGACTTCGCTGAAACGTGCACACGCATACTGAATGCGCACCGCCTCTGCCGGCCGAGACGCAGTGCTTCGGTCAAGGCGAAGCAAATGTCGAGAAACCGAGAGAAGGACTCCTATTCCCGCTTGTGAACGTCATACACTTTACGCAAGTTTCCTAAGGCCAGAGGTTTTTGCACTCTACTCTTGGTTCCATGGCTGTTGGGCCGTGACACAGTCGTCCTTGCCCGAACACATCCGTCTGACCAGGGCGGACTCGTAAAACAGCTTTAATTTCTTCTTGTCCGCGTCAGGGATGCTCAGGCCTTTTCTCACTTCAGGGATCTCCGGTAAGCGACCATGTGACTTTTTTAAATTGGGGACTCCTCCTTATCATGTACACGGACTAGCCTGTGGGTCCAGCCAGATAACATGACAGCACTTCGCCTTTATAACTTTTCATTTTCGCGGCGTGACAAGTGGACTGGAAAACAGTTTATTCGTCATCCGTATGTGATTGGGGAAATGCTGACATATATTCTCCTTCCAATTCATCAAAACGTATCACCTATGCATTTTTTTTATATCCTTCGTAGTCGCGCCCCAGGCTACCCTGCTTCCCCCCCCCCCCCCCCCCTCTCGCCTACTCTGTGACAATGTCATCGCCACGCGGCCGGACCTTCTATGGAGATCAGAAATGTTGATGTCCCTGTTTTACCGTACTAAATTTTTGCTTGCTTTTTTATCTTATCGCAATGAAATTTATGCTCAATTTCTTCGGGAGCCGTGGGACCCATTTATCCAGCCACTTTGTGCACTTTTATGACGTAAATGTTGTAAAATGATGCATCGTCTAATCTATTGACGTGCTTGATGAGATTGACTTTTGCTTAGGCAGCATAACATCCTTTACACTACCACAACTGAGTATGCTTAGAACTATCGCAAACACAGAAGTGCATGCCTGGTTTAGAACGAACATATAGCATTGCTGAAAAACGCATCGTTTTATTTCATCGTGGGATAGAATAATGATTGATTTTAATTGCCACATTCAACAAAATAGCATTTTGAATGTCCAAAAGGTTGAAAGAGGTCTCGTGACTTTGTGTCACACTGTCACGGTTTTGAAAATTAAGTGGAAATACTTGGAAACAGCCAAAAGATGCACTGCCTCATTCCCTGTTTAGCAGTAAACAGTTTTGTGCAATTCAAATAAGCATTGATTACGTTACAAGCCCTTACAAATGCCTCTGTTGAATGCCCCCCCCCCCCCTCACAAATGCCCGAGGCTATAGCCATTCGATCATTGCTCTGACCCTTCTCAAAAGTTAACAGTTGGATTCAAGGCACAAGGTAGCACATTTAAAGAATTTTCATCGGAAAATAAAACACTGGATGCATGCCCCTGCGGATTTGTCGCAAAATGCCACAGCAAGGACATTTGTATGAGGTGGCGTATGACGTCAAATAATGTGTTCCAAAAAAAAATAGTGATAAATGTGAGATAGATTATCACAGACAACTAACAAATCTAAACATACCTAGCAATCTTAAAACAGATATTGCGTGCGTGAGGATGATGGGAGCAAAAGGGTGCGCCGATGTCGGAGGTCAATATATACCCATAGCTAAAGTGTAACGTTTTCTAACCTTAACGGGATACAAATCACTGAGAACTTGACGTCCGCATGAAATGAAAACAAGTAACTCGAGTTCAACAAGGAAGAGTCATCCGTAATGTGGTGTTTATGGAGCTGAATCAGCTCCCGTGCGGTCTGGTTCGGTGCGGACCATGAAACGCGTGGTAACGGTCGGTGAGGAAGACTGTTCATTTATTCAAGGTCAAACAGGGTTCATTTCATATGGTAGCCCGGGAGGGTATGATAATACAGGGGAATGTGAATGATTTTCATTTCGACGATACATGGACACCACACCTAAGACGTCCGGACAGGTTAGATACAAAGCTTGCCGCCCGATGTGACGTAAGCGCTCTTCCATAAAATGTGGACAAGGGTGGAGAACGTGGCGAGAAATGCAACAGCCATTAGACCACTGCATCTGGAACATTGGGATCCATCCCAAGACACAAGAGATATCCGTGTGTTTCATGGGTGTGGCCGATTTGCAGGCGGCATACGATAACCTCTTCGTGTCTCAACGCACGTGAGCTGGATGGCCAAAAATCCAACTGTGTCTTCATTTCCCTTAGCTTTCCATTTTTCTCCGGATCCCAACGTTGCTGCCATTTGCTTTTTACGTAGGCCGTTATCGCGGGATAAAAGTTTCTGAGTGACAGAGATAGGTATCGTCTGCGTGGTGTATATGCAACATGTAGACATCACTTCGCCGCCGCGTCAGCAAGGCCGTTGCCCATGGTACCCACGTGGCTGGGGATCCAGCAGAGTACAGTACTTTTCCCGGCGCGGTCAAAGTCAGTGAGGCGCATTGAAATACCCTGTAAGAGGAGACATTACGGGTAAAAGTTATTGAGTCTCAAAAGACTGCTGAGCGAGTCAGATGAAATCAAATATTCTGTCTCGTCGCCACCCTCAATGAAGGAGAGCGCCCTGATGCTGGCTGCCAGCTTGGCCGTGGCCCAGAGGCGTGCTCTAGCAATGGAGACGTCCCAGTCGCGGTGCTACGCACAAATGCAGATCCGACACCCGTCTTAGTTTTAGAATCAGCGGTATAAGTGGCACATCGGGTCTTACGTCTAAGAAACAGCTGATTACCGCCGCCGTTTCTGCAGCGCTCCTCCAGCGCGCGGTCAATTTCGTTCGCCGCTTTAGAGGGATGGAGAACTTCACAGCCGTTTACACACAGCACGGAAGAAGGTACAGCCGAGAAATGGCCAGCAATGAGTTGTATACGTGTCCAAACGTTCGATGTAGGTGTGCGGTTGTTTAACTGCCCACCATACGCACGCCACGACGCGCGCTTGGTCGACTTGACAGCGAGTTGGGCCGCGGCTCATGCTCGTTAGAACGCAATTAGATTGTCAGTGGTGCTGTGGCGATCACACATTCTCAGGGCTCTTTTACGTGCACGAATCGCATCACAGCATTGTTCCGACAACCATCGAGCAGGATATCGACGAGGGGGACCGGATGTAAGCGGTCTACACTACTTGGCGGAAGTTAGCAGCATTGTAGTGATATCCTCTATCGACGGAGGCTCCTTACCAGTCTCGTATTCAGGGTGGTCTCCATCCGTCCCTGGAAGGCGTTTCAGTCAGCTCTTTTATAATTCCATCGGCGTGGTCTGATTCCGAGGCACGACTCAGTCCATTAACACAGCGATACCGGAAAGTGGCAGCTCCCAAAAGGATCGTCTGTAACTTGCCACGTGAAATGGTCTACAAACTGTGGACTGGATACACTTCGGTCCAGTGCCGACGTCTGTCCTGATGGAAGAGTGTAACTAACGAATGCATTTTTTAGCAGAGTACAACTGGTGAATGAACAGACTCATATGCAAAAAGGTCTTGTAGCGCCTGCCCCGAACGTTTGTCTGGTTGCATACGCATGCTGTATGGTGGGCGTTGAACTCTCGTTCTGAGGACTGGCAACGGGAGCTCAGTCACCAGACGCCTCAGATCCACTAACGGAAAAAGGTGTCCTGGGAGGAGAATAAAGCAAGTAAACCGTTATTCGGCGATATTTAAAAAGCGCTTAAGCTTCAACTGCTTGCAAATGTATATCTAACACGAGGTGCTTGGCTGGCACACTGTGGCGCACAGCCAAAACCACTCCGCCATGCGCAATGGTGTCAGACGGCGAGTCCCTGCGCCAGAAGGTGAAGCCCGACAGACGAAAGTGAGCGGTTGGTGACAGCTTGGTTTCTTGAAGAAAGACTAATGCCGGATAATATTCTTTCGCCATAAGTTGGAGGCCCTGTGCACTCGTCCTCTTGTCCCTACAGCTTCATTGTAAAGCATCTACGGCAGAGCGAAACAGTGGTGGCGGCAGGAGCTTGTCGTAAAGCTTCTACAGTTTGACTGTAAGATGTGTATCATAGAGCAAAAAAGCTGAAGGCGTCTATGAGGCGCCTACCCTCGTACTATCAGCAGCCCTGGCAAGTGAGGCGAGTCAGACGAGAGGCAGAACCACAGCCACACCACGGAGGTGCGCAACTTAAAAGAACTGAGTCGCACTAGTGTTTGAACTTCGTGCGGCGACAGCATCGTGGTGGTCCGAGCCGACCGATGCAGGACGGCTACCTGGCCTACTTCGCAGTTTGCACCATCGGAGGGAGACGCTGGCCAGGGAGGGCCACGCTGCTCTGGGGGCCCCGTTCTGCACGGCGACGACGCCGGAGAAGAAGTGGTTTTGGGCGCTGGTGGTGGCGGAGGGCCGGTGGTGGGTCACTCCGTGACTCGGAGGGGCCGGCGAGTGCTCCAAGCGCCTTCTGGGCGGTGGGGCAGCCTTGCCCGCGGGAGTTGGCCCCTGATTCACCCCTGAAGCCCGGTTCGCTACCTTGGCCCTCTCATGTTCTAACGAACACGCACACTGATCATCATGGGAGCGTTTGTCTCATGGTATTCGAGGTCACCAAGGGTCCTCGCTATGGTCTCGCTCAGCTCTAACGGTCGTCACCCTGGAGGGACCAGCTGCGACCCTGGAAATCCTGTCGTCGGCCGCGGGGACTAAGAGATGCGACCCCGCCGGACCACCGTCCACGCGCCGTCTCCTCTGCCGATGTAGGGGGGAGGGGGGGGGGGGGGCGGCGGCGCAGCGGCCGCCGTTTGAACAGGCGTCAGCATGTCCACAGCTCACACATCGCGACTTTTCTGTAGTGCATAGTTCGGAGGCGTGCTCCGTGAGAGCGCTTCATGGCCCCGGCATGTGTCCCTCTTGTGTCTGAGCCTGACATCATTGCATCGGGTTTGGAATGAAAAGGTGCATCTTGAGTTTTGCACATCCGACGCGTGCGTCTGAAGATTGATAGTACGATTTAATCGTGAATTTTCCCACCGGTGACTGGTCTCACCACTCACAAGTGATTTGCAATCTTATTTGTATTTGTCTATTCGCCGGTGATTTGTATTTGTATTTGTGTACTCACCGGTGATTTGTCCCAGCGGTTCCACCGGGGACTGATGTCACTAAGCTGCGGTACGCAGTGAGGCATGAATGACGACCGCAGCTGACGGCCCACCAATGCGCTTGATGAAAAGCTACCATCGAAATTGCCGTGTTGTTCTGTCCCTCGTTAATAAGACATGAGTGGCTGGCGCCGTGCCTGATGGATGGGAGCTTTCTGTACTCGTCAATCATTTGGGCTGAGGGGCGCGTCGACGACAGCGGTCAGTTAATGCCTTGGCTTTTTACACCCGCATTCCGTACCTATCCCTATTTCAGCCCGCCTATACAAATCGACATAACCCATCAGAGGTCCAGGTAGTTTCAGACTGATATGACTCTGACCACACCTGGCCAAAATCACTGAGTCTTGCACACAGGCCTCGGAAGATGTGGCATTCATCTCACGTCTCTTCCAGCCAACTGATCGCGCTGGTACTACGCATGGTGTCCGCAAGTTCCGTTTCGAAGAGACAGTGCTTATTCTTGTTGCTGGTCGAAGCCAGGTGCTTTGGATGAAGGCAAAATCGCCCTGTGCGTACCCTTAGGCTTGAGTGCAAGGTGTGATGACACAGATCATCCTAAACAGATCTAGGAACTAAAATTGTATGGTGGAGACGGCGCCCGGTTTTTCGAAATTCCCCGCCCAATTATTTGAAGACATGTAAAGAAAGTGATGTGAAGTCAGTTCAGCATGCCGATGATGCCTTCCCACCTTTTTATTGCTGGTAATCCTAGCGCTGGTTATCCTAGTGCAGTATTTTAGAGGAAGTGCCTCCGAAATAATACGCATCATAAGTGTCTATTTTGATTCTTTTCAGCGGGGCACGCTCCTCTCCCCTAATGCACAATTTGCCCCCCTCCTAACCATTGGAGCCTAAGTGCATGCAAGACATGAAAAATCGGAGCTCAAAATTATGCCGGTTTTAACGAAGATTTTCCATGTTTGTTTCACGGGTAAGGGGAACAAAGAAAGTGAGCACTGCAATTCAATATTCAGCTAAGGTAGCTGAATGAGCCAGTCACGCGTTTAAAGCTCCGCGTTCGTACCATGTGTACTTGATTACTTCTGTTTTCCTCCACGCTCCTTGTTTTCAGTTACACAGTTTGTCTTGTTGACTCTGACCTACTTAACAAAAGCAAGTTGACCGGGGGCGGCGAGTTGCGTCATTTTTTCTCGTCTTATTAAAAAATGAAAACAAACCGGTCGAATACTAGCAACCAAAAAGGTGACCAATTTATGGACCGCGGAAGCCGGAAGAACCATTGAAACGTGCATATTTTCACTTCAACGTGAATACTCGTCGGGGCAGTCATGAAAACCTGAAGACAGATGCCAGGTGACCAAATCGATAGCGACGTAATTTTTCGGCAGTGATCACCGCCACAACCCTTGCCGTGTCCAGCATACCTAACGGAGTGCTGCGTCGTAGCCTGCACCCCGCCTTGTGGCTCCGGCCAGGGGTACCCGTGGCAGCCTGTAATAGTCGCGTACGTCAACCTACTCCTGCTCCTAAAGCTCTACACTTTTCAACGTCTGAAGCCACATAACATCAACTCTACGACATTTACCGAAACCAGGTTTCGTCGATCGACGCCAAGCCTTACGGCAGGGCTGTTAAGTTAGGAGAAACTCCAATTACATAACGTTGTCAGGAAAGTGGGCCAAATCTAGCAACAAAAAACCTGTTTATTGTGCATTTATTGCTGTTTTCCGGCTGAGCCTGATTGCCAATCGTGTGAAGCTACACGAATGTGGTGGAGACTTACCGACCGCGACACGCGGCGGATTCGTCTCCCAATCACACCAGCATCAGGATTGAGACTGAAAGCCTATTTTCCAAGCAGGGACAAGCCCGGGGCACGCGATTCGCATTGGTCGAGACCCCTCCCCTCCCCCCCCCCCCCCCCCCCCAGTCAGTGAGGGCCCTCCGTGTCGGTCAAGGGCCCACGGTGCCTAGCAAGGAGCCTGCATTGGCAAGGAGCCCAGAGCCCACAGTCTCCAAGGGGCACACGGAGGTGCCTGAAGGTGCCCTCGGGACTGACGAGCAAATGCCCGGTTGGAGGGCCCGAGAGGCTGACTGTAGGTGGCCTTAAGTACCCTGATCCGCAGGACCGGGCCCTCACATAGCAGTCAGGTTTCGTGCACCGATTCGGGACATGCACCGATGCGGTCAGAGACCGCCAATGCCGAACAGTCGGTTCCTTGTCGGCCTGAGCCCTGGGGGCCCAATTTCCAAGCAAGGATAAGGTCGGGATCCGCGATCTACATCAGTCGGGACCCCTGAGACTATTAGCGCCCCTGTATCGGTCAGGGCCTACAGTGCCTGACAGATGGTCCTGCGCCGGCAAACGGCCGCAAGTCGGATAGGGTAGCATTTCCTGAACAGGAACAGGGACTCAAATGTCTGAGGGCCCTTTGCTTTGGTGCGACCCTCTGACAATGAAAGTGACACGAGATGAGATAATATGAGCCCAAAATGAGACAGCGGAAGGCCATGTGTCCGTCAGTGCCCCAAATCCGAACGGAGAACCTCCATCGCACTGCAGCCAACTGCTCGTTATCCCGAACTGGACTTGATGTGCCAGTTATTGTATACCTGCGGTGACGAGGGATTGTTTGCGTCAGTGAGCGACCCTGCGTCGATGCGGGGCTAATGGTCGGGTCAGGGGGCTTCCGGTGTCAGGTAGACGACCAGTGTATGATGGATCCCTCTTACGGTTTCACATCTATCAAAGGACCGCGCCCCCTCGTCGCCAGCATGACAGCCGATAGGCTTCACATGCTGAAACGGCCCAAGGCGTCGCAGGCCGCGCCACCTCTGCGGGGATTGCTCAATGCGTGGTTACCCACTCGCTCCACGGCTACTGTGGCAATTTGAGATCACAAGGATCAAGGGGCTGAAAGCATCATTTACGGAAATGAAAATGTCGAACGAGTGTCGAACATCAGGAACATAGGACCACCAATATATAAAACTGGAGACGCCAGCAGAGCGTACCGCGAATTGCGTAGTCCGCAGGGCGTTGGTTGCTGCGTCGTACGAACCTCGTGCGTCAGTGGGTGCCGCAAACCAAGGTCGGAAATTGAATGGTACTTTCAAGCTCGTATTAGGCAAGTAAAACCGTTCCGGAATTCTCGGTTCATATTAGCTTAGCGCCTATGTGACGTCACTGGTGCCAAGACTTCGATGTGCGGCAGGCCGCCAAACGCCGCACATACGGCTAGCAGGCAACTGGAGCATCGATGCAGAAAATAAAATGCGTACAGATAATAAAAAAGCCGTTAGCGAAAGCTGCATGTGACCAACAAACCAATGACCTGGACTGGTATGGCGAATATGATGACGGACTTTGAAAGAACATGCGGCGAACCATTGAAATGCAATGTCATATAAAGTGAACACGGACACACCAGACTTCTTCACAAAAGGGCGGCAAGAACACCGGGGTGCCTTTAAAACCATAACGGACAAACGGTTTGTGGCAGATGTATGCGACCAGCGAGCTGGATGCGTAGTATTTAATGACGAGTAGGATGACGTGCATGGCAACTTTAAACGAAGTATTCCACATTTACATCGTCTTTGAAATGAAATAGCCATATTAAAGATCATTCGGTGCAGTTTAGAGCACTGCCCTTCTTGAGACCTAAATCCCTCTAGTTTCCGAGCTCTACGCCTGTGAAGATTTGCAGTCCATTTCGTGCAGATTGTTTTAAGGTCATCCGAGCATCCATGACTCTATAATAACGCCATTGAAATCCTGTCATTCCATTGGTCATGTGGCAATCAAGGCCAAGAAAAATATAATTGACCAGTCTTTCGCATCTGATGTTGATGAGCACAATTTCCAGATAAAATGGCCGTCAATAGGCTATCAATGTTGTGCAAGGTACGATAACGCAATCAAGCAATGACTATCATGTGCGCGAGGTCTTTCAAGCAGCGCATGCGCCCGCGTGCACTTGGTTCAGGGCTGGCTGTGCTATGGCGCCGTTTGGCACTTTTTCAGTCTTCCGTGTCAACATATGTGCCTCCTTGCAAAGTGTGACCTTTCCTTGTTTTGTACAATTCCCTGAAGCACTGCTAGTTGGTATTTAGCCTTAAAAAACAAAGTTACGATCGGTGCTCAGTATAGGATGCTAGCCGACACTCGCAAAGGCCCAGGAGACGTAAGTTTTCCTTAGTTCGGCGGGGGGATGAGTGATCGCTATTTTAGTTTTCCAGTTAACCCCCTGGGGACAATGCTAGATTTAAAAAATCTCGGGATGTTCTCCCCGTCCGTCGTAACCGCGCCGCTGCGCATAAAATGCACTCCTCACACCGATTGGATTTTAACGGCTTTGTTGACAAAAAGCTCTCGAAGTACAGAATCAGGCTTGCCATCAAATTCTGCCTGTTCGGTTCGCGGATATATTCACCTGCCAGAAATAGCCTGCTTGCTACTGGTAAGAAAGTAACGCGATGTTCAGACTGTCTATCTCCAAGCCAACGCGTGCACGTTTTCGCTTTAACGCTGATTGCGTTTTAGATTCAAGGCATATTAACTAGTAACGTCATCGTCATCTCCACATCATCACACTTCACATTAAGATTTACGCATTCGGCTCCATTTTTGTATGAGCCTGCCTCGCAAAAGTTTGTTCATTATAAGCACAAAGGCGGCCCGATATCCCGACCGCCCATCTGCACATAAGTTCTTGCCTAATCGTTTTCAGTTCGCAATTTGTAGGTTTTAACTTTTCATTACATTGCATCTTAGAGTGAGTGCTCCTCATTTGCATTAAGCTTTTAACTGGAATAAGCTGTTTTAGCGATCATTCGATGTAGCCCACAGCCCTGTCCTTCTTAAGACCTAAAACACTAGTTTCTGAGGTACACGCCCGGGAAGCTGTCCAAACCGTTTCGTACGATGTAGTTTATGAATCTGAATGCCCGTATGAAAGCTTCCGGCCCCGCAACTCGACCTATATTGGAATGATCACAACATCCCTATCACGACGAATGATTATGCATCTGCAGGATGGAGCGCCATACCAACATATGCGTAAAACCCACAACCTAAAACTGCTACACTGTGATCTGATTGAAAACACACTGATTCTAAAATGTTGACCACACAAAGGCCGTCTACTAGCTCTTAAAGCTATCGTCATCACAGAAAGAGTGCGTGGCTTAAACAAACAGCTTAGGTCATGCATCACTTTGGACCTGTTCAGTCGCCCAATGACAGCAGGGTGATTCGATGCCTTTACCTTTCCGTGGTGTCAAACTGGCTTGATGTGCGTGGGTTTGTATGTGTTTTGCAATATAATAGGTATTTGGGTGCATGACCTGTCTGGTGATGGTTCATCAATGATCATGTCTCGTAGAGCACGCCTCGTATTTTGCCATATTCGAAGGTCTTCAGTCTTCTTTCCGTCCGACCTTCTTAAATTCCTTTGAGAATGGTGAACAAATGTCCTTGAAACGATAGCTAGCTTGAACTTATATATATGACTATAGGCAAATTGATATATGACTTACGCGAAACATCGAAAGATTTAATTCAAGCAATGGAACAAACGCACAAGAAACTGATGAAATGTAAGGAAAAATTCCAAATTATCTTTACTTCAAAGAGGTGAAAGGGCATTGGGGATCAGTTTCCCATTGTGAGGGTCCAACCCAATATCGTGGGGCCCAGTCTAATACTGGGTGGCAGCCCAGCATTGTGGGGGGGGGGGGGGAGGGGACAGATCAACATCGGGAATAGGTCCCCCTAAAGAAATACAAAGCTCCGCTCCTGCCAGCATATCTGATGTTTCACTCTGTCTTAAAATTTGGAGCATTTTCTTCAATGGTTAAAAGCTAGGCTTGCAAAGTACATCATGAAACAGTTGGATCTCAATTGAGATACCTGCTTTTTGTTGCATGTTTTCGTTTGTTTCATCGCTCAACTCCTGGCCGGCACCCCCACACTGGCCATCATTATGTCATGCAACACTAATCAGCGAGGTAATAGGGTCACTTTATCGGTATAACACATTTATGAGTAAGTAAGCTGTTAAGTGCATTTACAGGGAGCATTATAGATAAGATAGCACCAATAGCCTTCTTGTTCGTAGGATAACCAGGAAAATTGGAAATAGGTGTATTGATATTTTGGCTACATGCCTTTATGACATTCCGCCGATATCTATTGTTATTCGTTTCTATAACGGCATGTAGCCGAAACACCAATATAACTATCTCTCCGTTATCATGGTTATTGTACGAAGAATGAGGCAATTAGTACTGCATTATCTATACGGTTCTGAATATCTTAATTGTGTTGTTAGACTAGCTGTGCGTGTGGGAATAATGGGCGTCATTTTATCTTTTTTTTCCTTCCGTATTGTCATTGTCATTGGTTGGCGATTGTCATTGGAGCTTCGCGGTGCGCTCAGCTGCTCAGACTATATCGCACCGCCTGCCGATCACCGTAGCACTATGGGCGGCTACTGCGAGCCCGCAGTAGTCCACAGAAAGTGACTGGTCTCACGACTAATAATAAACCTCACGAAACGAAAAGTCCCTGTGAGTAAAACGTCTACCAGCAATAATTATATGTAGATTAGTTATGCATGCTGTCGTTGATGGCGACTGTTGGCTTGTTGGCCCACAGTTTTTATTCGCATTTAATCATCATCGAGACAATGCACTGTCATTAACCGACTTACTGGGAGCAACTGCCAATGGTAGCAAAAACATTCACTCGCTGACAATATGTGGGCCTATACGACACAGACGCTTTCGTCCTAACAAAGGCAGCAAACGTCACTTTACTGGGACTCTGCAACTAGCTTTCACACATTTACACCGTCTCCTGCAGCCTCTTTCACCGGTTATATGGAAGGGTGGCCTATAGTGGTGGTCACTACACACATTCTGCAGGTAATGTGCTACGATCAGACCCTCTCGACTATGGGCGGACAGTCGCACACCTCCACGTGTACATCGACATTTCTTCCAAGTAAATAGCAGCCACCTGGTGAAAGGCTCACGAAGACCTCACCAGGTCGCCCGACGCTCTACTGTGACCGAATTATGCTGGAATCTCTCTTTGGCTGGCCGGAATTCCTCAACGGCTGACAATACAAATTTGCCGGAATCACTCGTCGGGTCACCGGAATTTCTCATCGGTTCATATGTGCGAACGTTATCTTCTGTAGCCGCTGGAATGATTCAAGCAAAAGGCGCTCTCAGTGACTAAATCCACTCCGTAAAGGGCGGTTACTCATGGTCATCTTAGCGAGCCCCCTTCTGTGATCGCAAGCCAATTCACCAACGGAAAAAATCAACCACCTTTCCCGACAGCCCAACGCCTTTTCCTGGCTTCCACTTTCTAGGAGTCGCAAGGAGGTATCAGAAATAAGCGATTTTCACGTTATTCAAGTCGCGAATATATCAACGGTACCCTACATGTGCTAATGCTTCTCTCCCTAGCATCTAACGACGCTTAAAAAGTGCGTCCCACCTCATATGTGAGCCGCGAAGAAGCTGACAAACGGCCGACTCCCTGACTTTTGTACGAAGTGGGACCTTTTAACTCACGGCTAGACAATTGTCTGCGTACTGCGTAGGACTGTCTCCTTCACTGCTCGCGAGTAACCCTCGCCTGTGTGACGTATAGCCTCCCATCTGTCGCCTCCGCGAGATGCCTTCAAATAAAGCATCTGCTTACACATTTAGAGCGTCATGAGGAAAACCGATTGAACTCGTGGAAAATTATCAGTGACCCCAACTTATACGCAATACGAAAACTATGCAAGATAGAGGAATTAACATAAAACACGGACCTAACTACGGCGCGTCCTGCCTTATGGCACAATATTCAGGACGCGCATTATTCATTGATCTGCCATTTTCCTGCAAAGACTTCACAGAAACACATAGAGCAAAACCAGTCAGGTATCAGTACGCACTTAAACACTACACATTTAATACGCATTTGTATATGAGGCATGCTGCTTACTACGGTACGATGCAAACACGAGAGGAATGCACGTCATATAAAGGATCAAAAATTATGCACGAGTACGTAATCACAACTTTCCCACAGAACTTCTTTTCTTTGAGACAAATCACTAGAACGCAAGGTCATACAACATAGAAAAGAGACGGAGGCTCAGGAAACCACCGAAGCGTCGGCGGTTCCTCCACTTAGCTTACGTTTTGTGGAGGTGTAGGCATCGAGTGCCCCTCAGTCATGTGCACGCCAGGCCGATAAGGTCTCAATAGCCTTGCGTTGCATTTATTTACCTTCAGGAAAGGGAAATTTCTTCAGGAATGCTGAGATTACGTACTCGTGTATCACTTCCGATTCATTATATCGTGTGCACTGCTTTCGTGCTTGCATTGTACCGTCATAATCAGCGCACATAACATGCAAATATGTCTCTTGCATGTGGTATCAAATCGTGAGCTGTTTTTTTTTCTATGCGTTCCATTGGGCAATAGGCAGACATAAACAGAAGACTAATTGCATTGCAAAAAAGGCGATTAATGAATAATGTGCGGTGTTAATTTGTGTTTCACAGGACAGGACGCGTCATAGTCAGGCTCATGTTTCTACATCAATACCTTAACTTTCATAGTCCATATGTCGCGTATGGTTTGGTGGCCTTGTGATTTTTTAACGAGTTCAGTCAAATGTCTTTTGAAGCGACGCGCTAAATGCGTCACAAATGTTTTACTCAATGATACCTTGCGGGCAGCGACGGAGGTAGGTCTACGCGAGACAGAAAAACCAGGCAGGAACCTTATCTAAATTGTTAAGTCAACAACAGCGCTTGTGTATTTTTTTCTTTTCCGGAGCCACGTACAGCCCTGTTGATCGCCTTAGCGACTTAGCAAAAGCTTCCGCAGGACAAAAGAAACGCATACATTTCACAATCCTTTTCAAAACCCAAGAGGATGAAGAATCAGTTAAAACAAGACAAATGAAGATTTTTTGAAACAAGAATTACTGCAAAGAATGTGGCGTACCAAACGGAATATATTGACCACCACGACTAGTTCGAAATTCCACGATCCTGGGGGGTTGGGGAGGGGAGGGGAGAGCGCCGACCAAGTGTTGAGTAAGGGTTCGGTGTGGGAGCCGCCCGGCCCGGCAGCGCGACCGAGCCGCGGTCGTGCTCACATGGTGCCTGGTGAACAGGTCCTCCCCGTTCACTCACAGCTGCTATTTATGAAGTTCAATGCTGGGTTACCGTGGGTACGTCAAGGTCGAATGGCCGCTCTTTCTAGAAAAAGGCCTCTACAACCTGACACGTGGGGGTCTAGAGATAGTATTATCGTGTTGCCCTTCCTGAGAACACTCGTGCACAATCATAGGGCAGGTACACTCGTATTGCGCAGTTGTACTTATCAATTGTACGCAGTTGCAGTCGTATTGTTGTACTATCACCGACATGAGTTAGTACACTAGTTGCTATTATCTAAAACCCTGAGTGTTATGACCACGTTGACTTGGACCATACTGTGCGGCTTTTACCAGTACTGACGCCATGTTGGATTCACGACATGTCGCATCCCGTTTCTCACACCGAACCTTGAACTGACTCGTTATTGTTTTAGCCGTAAAACATGCTCCTGTTGGCATCCATTCGTGTACAGCTAGCTATCGCATTGACATCATTTGTTTTTAGCGGTGCACGTGGTATTCCAGCGATGTTGTTGCAAAGGTGCGTTGGTTACTTCGGCTCGGCCGCAGGTGAGCGTCGGAGGGGCATGACCTTCTCGGTTGGGTTGCAGCGATGCTTGGACTTAGCAACGTTGGGCCATGCTGCGGAATACGGTCCTGCTTTTTTCGGCGCGGTCGAACGCGCCCGTAGGCATGGGTTGCGGCTTAGGGGGCGGCGACGGCCTTGGTGACCGCTGCTTACGGTAATGGGTGGGTCGCCTCCCTTTCGTTGTAGCCCTGGTCCCGGCGCGGCAGCCCAAAGTAGGTCGTGCCGCCCTCGGAGGCTCCCTGGCGCACCTGAGCGCTGCGATGCGCTTAAGGTGACATCGGTCGGCTCCGGTTGGTCCGTTTCGCAGCCTCTGGGGAAAATTGTTTTGACAGCTGTTTTTGTGCGAGTTGGGCTTTGGGAATCACGCAACTGCCGTTTTTGGTCGGTGTAGAATCCGTCGAGTGGTCATGACAATATTGCGAAGGAACCCCTAGGGGAAGGCAAGAGCGTAAAATAAGGCACAGAAACAAACGCAAAACTAAAAAGCAAGAGTCTCAAGAAAGATTTCGCTCAACGTAATGGGGGCCAGTATGGGGGCACCGCCCAGGGATTTAACAAGGAAACAAACGAAAGCAAACAAAAAAGTAGGAATCTGAACTGAATCCCGCGCGTAACAATACTTGCCATTTAATTGTATGAAGTAGACTCGTTACGTAATACGCTTCACTCTAACAGCTTGTCAATTGTATGCACGAATATTTCGGATGTTGCGGCAGACCCGCAGCGTTACGCCCCGTTGGTTGTCAGTTGTTTGGATTAGAGCCCTTTCAACCACAAATGATCACTCAGGACTTTGGGATGAAGGAGAATGGCTAACGGTAGAGCAGGACTATATGCGCCTGGGGGCTAACCACTGAGCCTAAGCCCGCGCTGGGACCCCTCGGCGTGTGCGTTAGGCGTCCGTTCAGGGTTCCCCTCCAGGGGCCTCTCAACCCACTCGTGGCTGGCGCATTTAGCGTGCCCCGGATAAGTCGGGGTGTGGCGAGGACTCAGGACAAAGTGAGGTAGAAGATACGGGGGTCGGATGAGCGTTACGCCACGCAGCTAGTGGCTGCGCCGCATTGAAGTCCTGGCATCAGTGACGTCATCACCCTGCACAGTGCGGGTGAAATCCTGAGTCGCAGCCTACACACGGAGTTCCCATGGCCACTGGGATTTGTTGCTGGCGGTTTGTTTCCGGGGGCGTCGTGTGCGGTTGGAAAGGTGTGTGTTGACATGAACATTTAGTTTTCATTCGACCTCGAGCATAATAAACGGTTTATGAGATATGTGATCGTTATGACAATGGAAAGCTTCTCCAACACGTTCTTTGATTTACGTCTCTGCGAACTCCCCTCGCGCCCGTCGCTAAATCAGACCAAAGCGCCCACAAAGGCCCAAAGGTTAAACAAAGGTTTGAAAGATGAATTGGCATCGCTGACTGTTCATGTTTATTTAGTTTTTTGTGTCCACATCAATTGATTTTGTTGCGTATTGTGGAAAGTGTTTTGTAGCCATACAATGAGAGAACAATTTCGCGGTTTTTATGACATTTGGTTGATGGATGGAGTATAAGGGGAAACCTGTGCCAATCCCTTCTTACTCTATGTTTTGTCCTTCTGTCACTGTCATTTAACTACATTCATCATTGAACTACATTTAAACAAGGTAGATGTTTTGCCTTGGAATCAACTCGCTTTGCACTAAGCAATGTTGATGGGAATGCTGTTATCTGTGTGTGTAATAGTGAGGAAGGTTTCAAGCATTTTTCAGTGAATTATATGGTGGCATTGTTTTATTACAAGACTGCTGTAAGTGTGAAGATGTACATCCAATAGATCTAGTGTTGTTTTAGGCTGCTCTAGGATTTAAATGACAGTCTCTACCTGTTGGCATTATTAGGGGTTTTAAGTAATAATTAGGAAAGAAAAAGGTATGTTGTGTCTTAACTTATTGAGTGTTTATGTCAGCATGTTAGTTAATCAGCCTTTAGACCCAGAAAGGTGTGGGGAAAGTGCTGCGCTAGGCTTGTTCTTGCTTCCTTTCAACATAAGAATCATGCATGAGGTTAAGCAGTTAGAAGTGTTAACAGCCCTAGCCATCTTATGAACCCAGTATACAACAACTTTCAAGTCTGTGATGTAGGCATGGCAGAAAGCCAAAGCAGTGAGTCATTCTCAGAACCTGTCAACACCTTACAGAGCTGGAGAAGTGACAACTAATTGACAATTACCTGGGTGTTCCTTACATACTTATACAGGATATCATGTTTTGCTTGTATTTTGACACAGGCTCTGGCCTCACATTTCCCAATTTTGAAAGAGCTGGCTATGACTTTGCCTTGTGTGTGTAAGTTTGGGGCCATTGACTTTGGATACAGGTTCTTGATTTGAAAATGTGAAGCTATTAGTTTTTGCCTTGGTTTTGCAGTTCCAAAGGGTCAAGCTACTTGCTTTGGCTTCAGTTTCAGCCATAAATCAGGTTCTTATCTAAGCTGTGACTTGAGTCAGAATTCTGGCTTGAAAGTTATTTGAGTTTTGTTATCTGTGATTGACCAGTATCCTGCTAGCTATGGCAGATGTAACCATACAAACAAACACTGGTGTGATAGGTTTGCTCTGCGTAACCTTAGGTGTTGTTGCCATGGCAATATATCCACATACAACAGAACAGGTATCCATGTTCAGTGTGTATGAAACCAATGCAAGCTTACTAGTGCTCATTAGGGTAGCATATATGCATCATGTTGATGTGCTGCATGAATTAAGGCAATGTAGATGTTTGCAGTTCAAGGCATGTGATGGCAAAGTGTCTCAGCAATAGTGCAAGTTTTTGAAAATTAAGGAGCATGATTAGTGGTGTTGCTACATAAGTAAACCTAGGCACCACAATCTGACATTTATGTGCAGGTATCATGTCAATGTTGTGCTCAATATTTTGTTCATTATTATTCTTAGAAATGTCCTTGGGTGACTAAGAAATGGTGCACTACTTTTCAGAACTGGAAATGTTGTACCATAAGTTTAAAATTGTATGACATTTTTTAGCTGGGCATTGATCAATTATTTGGTCCCATTTTGTGTATTGCAGGTGATTTTATCAAGCAAGCCAGTGTTCAGCACTCAGTCCAATCACAATGGCTGCAGATGGAGAGAAGCCAAAGGCCAAAAAAGGTACATGGCTCTGCTGGATGCTGGCAAATAGGAAATGTTTGAAATTAAGCCCTAGAAACAGGTCATTTTGCACCTGGCCATAAGGCATGATGCTGGATGATCCTGCCCCCATATTGTTTCCTGCATTTCGTTTTTTATGGTGGGATGTGCATCATGCCTGTGACACAAGTTTGGGTGCTGGAATTTTCTCACTGTTTGCTTATTTTTTGGTGAAGTATGCTGGTTGAATAGCTGGATGTTTGATAACAGCTGTTGAAATATATGTTTATCTTGCAGGTCCAGTATTTTATGGAGGCATCCTGACATTCATTGGGGGTGTGCTCCTTCTGATGTCCTTTTCAAGGTAAGCATCATGCAACATTTGCATGTCAATTAGTTGTATTTGATGGCAATGACTTATTTGTTAGCAATCACTAGGTCCGGTACAAATAATAAGATGTCATAAGTAAATTTGGTGAATATTTTTAAACCAACCTTATGGCTGCGTGCCATCAGACAGCTGAATGATTGGTGAATGCTGATCCTGTTGTAGCATTGTTTGGTACACACAACAAATAAATGCATCAACTAATCAGATATCACAGTTTTACAGATTGTTATTGTTTTGGATGCCCCCAGCCCATATTGGCTTCAATCCTACGAGATCGCGTACCTCGACTTCAAGAATATGGGCTTGTGGGAGTTCTGCTTCTTCAACTTCCGCTTTCCGAACAGCCAACACGACCACAAGTTTAATGGCTGTCACCACGTCTTCAGTGACGAGTACAGAATCCTCCGCGAGTGGATTTTGCCCGGTAAAGTATGTGCGATGACCGTGTTTTGTCCATTGTGTGTTATGTAGTAGGTGACTTTAGACTATATCTTCACTATGCTACTTATAACTTGTTTGCATTTATACTATTCTTTAAGCTCAAGATAACATACATTTGTTTGTTTGTAACGCTGTAGCATTGTCAGATGCATTGAAAAAAGAGCAGCTTAGTTTATTCCGAATCAGGGGGCATGCTGCGTGCCCCGTCTTGCAAACTTGGCATTGGCCGACTGGCGGTGACCCGCGGCGCCCCTGACCGCTGACCTGTCGGCGCACGGCCCGCCCTCAGCCCGGCTGCAGTCCGGCTGGCGGTGACTCGCGGCGCCCCTGACCGCTGACCTGTGGGCGCACGGCCCGCCCTCAGCCCGGCTGCAGTCTGGCTGGCGGTGACCCGCGGCGCCCCTGACCGCTGACCTGTCGGCGCACGGCCTGCCCTCAGCCTGGCTGCAGGCGGTGCAGGCGTTCGTGAGCCTGGCATTCCTGGCCAGCTTCTCGGCGCAGATCGTCGTGTCGCTGATGCTGATGCGGTGGCCGCTGGTCTTGTGGCGCCGGTTCCAGTACGAGACCACGCTGACCACGTTCTTCTTTACCGTCTCGACAGGTGGGCACGAACGCCGCGAACCCAGTGCGCGCGCCGCGCAATGTTGCGCTTGCGATCTGCGCGTGAGCTGGCGCTGTTGTCTCTGTTGGCGCGGAGTCTCGGGTTGGGCTGTCGTGCGATCCGTGGCGCGGTCATTGAGCCGCATTGGTGTTCTAGTGCTGGTGCACCCATTCAGTTGGGTGTCTTCTGTAGATGGATGCACCCCGTTGCATTGCGACGTTCAGTCTGAACAGGCTCGCTGTCAGGTCGGGACACTCGCTATACGTGACGTGAATGGGGCAGTCATACACAGACAGCCTCCCAGCCGCCCGTCCCGCTGCGCATTGCGCACCCCGCTGCTGGGGTGACCTGACCCCTGTCCCGCCGCTCCCTGTGCGCCCCGCTGCTGGGGTTACCTGACCCCTGTCCCGCCGCTCCCTGTGCACCCCACTGCTGGGGTGACCTGACTTCTGTCCCACCGCTCCCTGCGCACCCCGCTGCTTGGGTGACCTGACCACTGTCCCGCCGCTCCCTGCGCACTCCGCTGCTTGGGTGACCTGACCCCTGTCCTGCTGCTCCCTGTGCACCCCGCTGCTGGGGTTACCTGACCCCTGTCCCGCCGCTCCCTGTGCACCCCGCTGCTGGGGTGACCTGACTCCTGTCCCACCGCTCCCTGTGCACCCCGCTGCTGGGGTGACCTGACCCCTGTCCCGCCGCTCCCTGTGCACCCCGCTACTGGGGTGACCTGACTCCTGTCCCACCGCTCCCTGTGCACCCCGCTGCTGGGGTTACCTGACCCCTGTTCCGCCGCTCCCTGCGCTGAGGTGAACTGACCCCTGTCCCGCCGCTCCCTGTGCACCCCGCTGCTGGGGTGACCTGACCCCTGTCCGCTCGCGTTGGCCCTGTTTCCTGCCTTGTTTTTTTAGTGTCGGCGCTAACTATCCCACGTCCGTCAGCGGTCAGCCTGTTCCTGGCCGTGGCCGTGTTCGGTGGTCGCTGCTGGGACCGCAGCTGGCTCATGTACCCGAACTACAACTACCTCTCCTGGTCGTACTACATGGCCATCTTCTCGCTGGGCTTCCACGCGCTGGCTTCGCTGCTCTTCGGCATGGTGAGAGCGGTGGCGCGGGCGCACGCGGTCCCGTCTTTGGCGACCAGTCGGCTCCCGGCTCGCGCCTCAGTTGCAGGGGTTCTCTTGACGCGTGCGGCCTTGATAATCGATTTTCAAACCTGGTAGTGCAATGTCGCTAAGTAGGTGCAGCTTGATGAACGGGCTTCCCTACCTCACGTTTACTGAACGACATATTGGTGGCAGGAACTAGTATTGATGTACAGGAAAATGCACAAATTTATGTCATGCTATAAACCCTAGGGTACGTATTGCATAGATTGTAGAAGTTCTTGTCGGTTATAAGTGAACTTAGACTTGATGTGTGATGTGCAGATTTAGCCCCATCTCGTGAGTAGAATGTACCTTCTCGTTATATTTTAGCCGGGAGCGACAGTGGCATAAAAACATGCCATCTTTTTATGTGTGATGAGCGTCGCATTGTTCACGCGTCAACGCTCCCTGTGCCAAGTGTAGCAGCGCAGCTACTGGACTGCGCGGTCACGGATGCGGTATGGGACGTGATGAGTTGTCGCGCGTCTTCATGTTTGTGACTAAGTGCTAAACGCAGCCGGTTTAGTGCCTTAAACGGATCACAGCTGAATATGAACGCGTCCTCGATCAATGCTCCCCGCATGCCGGCGTGTGGCTCTGTGTGCCGAGTCTGCGGCTTCTGCTTCGCAGCGCGGTCGAGCCGCGCCGGCCCGGACCGGCCGGCTCTGTCCGTGACTGGCGCGGCGCCGACGGCCGCCGGCCGCCTGTGCCTCGGCGCCGGGCCCGTGGTGCGGGCCTCGGCTCGCCGGGCTCCGCGGGCTGCCCGCTAGGCCTGTCGGCGTCGGGCACCCCTCACGTGACCCGCGCATGGTGCACTGACTCTGTGGCGCTCCCGGTCGCAGACTGTAGCGGGCTAGTGGTCCGGGCTGTCGCCATGGACGACCGGGTCTCTCTCTGTCCTCGCATGCGACCTTTCTCCGGCTTTCTCTCTTTTTGTACTCGCTGCGCTCCTGGCACGTCATCTCCCTGTTGCCTTTGTGCCCTCGGAAGTGTTAATTTCCTCCGTCACGTCTCCATGTTTGCCCTGACTCTGTCCTTCCTCCTGCCCTCTCCGTTTCCGCTCTTCCTGAGCCCGGCCCGCAGTCGTCGGGTGGCAGCGGCCCGGCCCGGCCCGGCCCGATCGGCCGCATGGAACGCCGCCTCCGCACGACAGCCGTCGCCCCTCGGCTGTTCTGATGATGCTGTTACCGCTCTGTCGTGGGCCGCCCCCGCGGCACCCGCGTTTCCGCCCGCACCATAGCTCCACCCCCACGGCCATCTGTCGGAGGGTGTGCGTCCGCTCCGCCTGGCAGTCTCCCAGCGGCCTTCGGTGTAGCGTGGGCCGCCTGCGACTCGGAACGCCTCCTGGCTGTCGTGTTCTCCTCTGTTTTCTCTGCCTCTGTGTCTGTGTTCCCACTAACCGGGCCGTGGTGTGGATAGCTGGCCGCTGGTGCGGCGACGGCTGGCCTAGCACTAACAGGCACGATGACGGCTCGCCGCCGCGCGGGGCAGGTGTCGGGCTTCCGCGGCCAGCAGCAGGGCCTGGCGAGGGAGGCACAGGGGCGTGGGTAGCATTGCACATCGCTAAAAGGGGCCCTGCAGATACAGCGCGGCTGGCGCGGGATGTTGTGTCACGTGAGCTGGAGGACGTTTGGCATTTGGTAACGCTGAGCCGACCCGCCTCACTCCGTCCATTGGTCAGCGGCTGCCGTCACGTAATTGTGCCTAAACAAGGCACCGAGGAGGCTCCAACCTTCGGGGATCTCTGATAACCGCCTCGAGTGCCGATTGGCTCAATCCTGATGACGGCCGCCCCGATTGGTCGGAGTATACTTACGAACAGCAGGCGAGCGCTGATTGGCCCGCCGTGACCTTGACGGTGGTGGCGGGCTAATGCGCGCTCGCCGGCGCGGGGCCGCTGGCGCCGGGTTGGCTGACGCGGGGCGTCCTGTGCACGTGTTATAGGAGGCGTACACGATCCGGCAGCGCAACTCGCAGCAGGGGAACATTCTGATGCACATGCAGCCAGCTGAATCTCACCACGGCTCAGCCTACATCTGATCCGAATCCATGTAGGCGCGCCGGCCAACAGCCGCTCTCGCCTCCGACTCACTCTCTGTCGGTGCTACCTGTAATTCTTACTGGACTGGGGCTTTCATGCTCTCGCTCTCTTCCTGTCTGTCTCCGTGTCACTACGTGTGTTCTATGCCTTTCATGGAGCGGTGTGTCGGGGGGCTGATGTCCAACCGTTGCAGTTCCCTTCCTCCGTTCCCCGACACATCTGTCAGTCTTATCCCTTTGTCGGTATCCCGTGCGGCGCTCTTACAAGCAGGTGCGTTGCTTACAAGCAACGCCCGTCCCAGATCGGCTTCCATATACTGAGAACGGATGAAAGTTCCGGACGGCTTTCGCTGATCGGTTTTTTCCTGGTCTGGTGATGGCGGACTGCGACTGAATTATTGCTTTGGGCGTTTGTATATAAAATGCGGCACTGTACAACCACTCAAGTTATAAATGCTCTGTCATCGCCTAACATGTGAGACACTGATATGTCGGATGCAGTGGTCTACACTTTCAGACGCATGTTCTCACTTGAATACGCATGGCCAAAGGTCGTCTTGACAGGGATCGCGCACTCGGGCGTGATTGGTCAGTTCTTTAGCCTGAGAAGGCAATCGTACCGTTGTTGCCTTTGTGTTAGTAGAACGGCTATGCGCTTTACTCTATTTGAACCTTGATTTTCCTTTACTGGGAGCAAGTTTCGTTCACTGAGATAATGTCATGCATAGTGGCATGTGTATTGTACATCTGCCTAGTTTGTGAAAAACGTGTTCGGAGCCGCAAGTCGTCCGCAGCGCGTTTTTCGGCACGGCCGCCCACGAGGAAAAATATTGATTTACCGCTATATTTGGATCTGAATGTCCTGCCAGGTTGTCACTATATGTGTCAACGGTCGGCTGGTTGCACACCCTGTAAATAAATAAATTGCGGCTTTTCCAAATGATGGTCGCATTGCAATCGTGCGACCTATACCACCTCGTTCACCCTGTCACTTATGACCTTAACCGAACCGTGGAGGCACGGAGTATGAGCTAATTGACTCCGCAGAGCATCACGTACGCATTACAGTGCGGACGGTCCAGTTTTTACCTGGGATGAGGCATCTGTATGAGGCCCCACGCGACCACCTTAGTTGTCGAGCGCGGCCGTTTGTCAGCGCCGCCCGCGAGCGCGCGGGTGCTGGCCCTGATATCCGGCGGCGCGCTTCCAGCCGGCTGTCGGGCCGGCGCCATTGTCCTGAGCTCCGCGCCCTGGCCACTCCTGACGTTCCGCTTACCAGACACACCATATCCCCGGACAAACTCAGCTGCCCCGGCGTCACCCCAGTGGCGGGTCACTCGCTCCCTATTTCTTCTCGACTCACCGCTTCTCTAGGTACAAACATTTCTGATCCGTGCACTCTCTGGTGACTTTGGATTGTGTTGGGGAAGAGGGATAACTCGTGTGGTGCTACCTCTCTCAGATTCAGCAGAGTTGTGGATCGCGTAATGATTGGTTAATGTTTATTGCTTGCAGCGGGGACTGCAATACCCGCGCCGAGTTATCGTCACGACCATGTGCACCGAACGAGGTTCGATAATGTGGTGCCAGCCCCGATCCGATTTTTGAGTGGGAAAGGCGGCCTATCGCGAGCGGCACCTGCCGCACTGTCTCGCGCCCGTGTACCGTCCGTCGCGTGGCGTGTGGTGACCGTCCGCTACGTGGCGTGTGGTGACCGTCCGCTACGCGACGTGTGGTGACCGTGTGCCGTGTTGTGACCGTGTGCCGTGTGGTGACCGTCCGCCGCGTGACGTGTGGTGACCGTCTGCCCCGTGCCATCGCAGCACGCGTACCAGGTGCGCCAGCAGCAGGCTCTGCAGCCCAACGACTACCGGCTGGAGCAGTTGAGCCAGGTCGGCAGTCTGGGCTACCCGTACTACGCCCCCTCCATCGCCACTCCCTCCCCGACACCGTACGAGCGCGTCGACGACAACCACGTCTACGTGCCCGACCCGTCCGTCGGCGGGTCGCAGCGCTATTAAAGCTTTGGGCAGAGGCCAATTGTAACGCTGATGGCGTGTTTACCGTAGATGTGCGTAGTGTGGTGTCATTCCACAGTGTTGTGATCTGATCGTAACACAGTCCGTCCTGACGTGTGTGCCTTGAGGTACTGGGTCGCAGTATGTACGGCGACGACAGTTGTTGATAGTGGCTCTGATCTTCAGATAGACTAACTCACGCACATTCCTCGCATGTCCCAATGCGCGTTTGGGAAATATTTTGTGCACGAAGGCTTCAACTCTTACGACTCAAGGAAAAGAGTGCTGCAACCGCAACCCAATAAATGCGCTACTGATGTTTTTATTCATGGCCAATGTACGTACACGGTGTCATGTTTTAAGCCGTCGCGATGTCCACGTCGCGAGAACTTCCTTCAGTTGTAAGTTTGTTCCCCGCTTGGCCTAAGGAGTGCATGTGACCTTTTTCCGTTGGGCTGTGGTGAGACGCACCCATTTCGAAGGTCGCAGTGTGGATGCTCCGGGGCTGTTACCGCTAACGATTGCACCCGCTTGGCTATGTTCACCCTTTTTGTTGTGTCGCGCCCTTGATGCTCGGTCCGGACCGCGCTTGTGACGATCTGAGGTGAGTGGCGCGGCGGGGGGGAGGGGTGGGGGTGTTCGTGTGCCGCTGGCCATGCGAGCCGCCGAGCACGCGCGTGGTGTCTGGCGCGGCCGGCCCTCATCACGTAATAAACTGCACCAGAAAACGCCAGCCGAGGATGCCGAGTGGCGCCGCACGCAGCCCTGGGGCCGCTGACCAGGCCGACCCACGGGCGCGGGGCGCCGAGCCGGTACGCCTCGTGTGACGACATTCTGCGGACGAGCGCGGCGGGGTTCGATCTGGTGAGCACGGGCGCCGCGGGGTTCGATCTGGTGAGCACGGGCGCCGCGGGGTTCGGTCTGGCGAGCACGTGCACCACGGGGTTCAATCTGGCGAGCACGAGGGCCGCGGGGTTCGGTCTGGCGAGCACGAGCGCCGCGGGGTTCGGTCTGGCGAGCACGAGGACTGCGGGGTTCGGTCTGGCGAGCACGAGCGCCGCGGGGTTCGGTCTGGCGAACACGAGCGCTGCGGGGAACACGTGCACCACGGGGTTCGGTCTGGCGAGCACGAGTGCCGCGGGGAGCGCGTGCACCACGGGGTTCGGTCTGGCGAGCACGTGCACCACGGGGTTCGGCCTGGCGACCATGAGCACCGTGCGGTTTGGTCTGGCGAGCACGAGCGTCGCGGGGTCCGGTCTGGCGAGCACGAGCGCCGCGATCGCCTGTGGTCCCGGCCTCGAATAGATCTGATGATCAAAGCCGCAGGAAAAAAGGGCGAAGGGATAGCAAAATGGGACCGAAAAGCGAACAGACGACTTTAACGCTGTCGTGGCTTTCACTGAATATGAACGCATGGAGATGACCCAGTGGACTAAAGCCCAAGACAAATAGTATTCGAACGTGAGGAAGGGTCGGCAAACTCCTTACTCTGCTGCGAGCGACCACGTGGGGATCAGACCGCGCTGATATCACTGCTCGTAGCCACAGCCATAGCTACCAGCGCTCGCAGCGTTCCATGATGGTCGGCCAACTCCGTTGTACGCTGGCTATGTCTTCTTCCGCGGGCGGCAGGCAGGCCTCTGGCGCGTAGGTTGTATTAAACGTCAACACAGACCTTTCGACCAGGCCGTCCACAGTGCATCAGTTAGTACCAAAAGGCACAAACCCCTTCCGCAGCATTGCACGTATTGAGAACGTTTCGAACCATTCGAACTAGAGAGCGTTCAGGGTATCACAAGGAGTATCCAGCGTTCCGTGTCGCCGAGCATCCACTACGGCACGAACATCGGCCCCGTCCGAGTAGCGGTACGAAGCCGGCCGCGCTTGATCGAAATGACCTGAGCTTCCGAATCCCAGCACGCCTAAACTGCAATCACGGCACCGTACGCTGCATACGGTCTAATCGGCTGGCGAGCCCATCACCGGAGGAACGAAGGCCGTCATGCACGGTTTTCCCAGAGGGGAGGAGGGGGCGCCTCGGTCATCGACAGGCGTCCCCACCGGTCGCGACAGTGGCGCCCGTGGTGCCAGCATTGCAGCCGCCCCAGCCGTCAGACCGCGTCACTCCTCAGAAAGCGTATCGGCGGTCGCGGGCGCGACTCCGCTACAGCGCGCGAGCTACAGCGACCTGGCTACAGGCGGCGCCGAGAGCGAGCAGCCGCCCCAACCGTCAGTCTCATCAGTCCCACACAGCGAAACACCGCCCGTTCGCCGCTGTCTGTCCTGAGACATTGGGAGCGCGCTTGGCTGCAGGACGAGCGCCCGTCTGATGCTGCTGCGGCGGTCTCACCCGCCACGGGCTGCTGGTCACCGATCGTCACACGACCGCGCGAAGAGTGCGTCAGTTATGTCTTAAGTCTACTGAGTTACTTTGCCGCCCTGCGCGCAATACTGGTCATCAGATAGTACTCGCCAAGCCAACAACGCGTTGACTGAATCGTCTCGCGAAGGGAGTAGCTAGACGCACTGTCAACAAAACACCGTGTGCTATCAAGAAATACGAGCAGGATCTCGACTGGAAGCATGCGCGACAAACTACAGCGACAATCCGCACAACTAACGTCGCAGAGTTCACCAGCGCGCTCCAGTCGCGAGCTGTTGTGAAAGACACCGGTCGCCGCCCGGCGACCAGGCGGTCCATACGGCACGAGTCACCGCCCGGCGGACCCACCCCCACCAATCGGCGGCGAGTCACGAGTCACCGCCCGGCGGACCCACCCCCACCAATCGGCAGCGAGTCACCAGTCACCGCCCGGCGGACCCACCCCCACCAATCGGCAGCGAGTCACGAGTCACCGCCCGGCGGACCCACCCCCACCAATCGGCAGCGAGTCACGAGTCACTGCCTGGCGGACCCAGCCCAACCGATCGGCAGCGAGTCACGAGTCACTGCCCGGCGGACCCAGCCCAACCGATCGGCAGCGAGTCACGAGTCACCACTCGGCGGGCCCACCCCCACCAATCGGCAGCGAGTCACGAGTCACCGCCCGGCGGACCCACCCCCACCAATCGGCAACGAGTCACGAGTCACCGCCCGGCGGACCCATCCCCAACAATTGGCAGCGAGTCACGAGTCACCGCCCGGCGGACCCACCCCCACCAATCGGCAGAGAGTCACGAGTCACCGCCCGGCGGACCCACCCCCACCAATCGGCAACGAGTCACGAGTCACTGCCCGGCGGAGCCACCCCCACCAATCGGCAGCGAGTCACGAGTCACCGCCCGGCGGACCCAGCCCAACCGATCGGCAGCGAGTCACGAGTCACCGCCCGGCGGACCCATCCCCACCGATCGGCAGCGAGTCACGAGTCACCGTCCGGCGGACCCACCCACGGCCCCCCTCCTAACTGGCAGCGAGTCACGAGTCACCACCCGGCGGACCCACCCCCACCAATCGGCAGCGAGTCACGAGTCACCGCCCGGCGGACCCATCCCCAACAATTGGCAGCGAGTCACGAGTCACCGCCCGGCGGACCCAACCCCACTAATCGGCAGCGAGTCACGAGTCACCGCTCGGCGGACCCACCCCCACCAATCGGCAGCGAGTCACCAGTCACCGCCCGGCGGACCCACCCCCACTAATCGGCAGCGAGTCACGAGTCACCGCCCGGCGGACCCACCCCCACTAATCGGCAGCGAGTCACCAGTCACCACCCGGCGGACCCACCCGCACTAATCGGCAGCGAGTCACGAGTCACCGCCCGGCGGACCCACCGCCACTAATCGGCGGCGAGTCACCAGTCACCGCCCGGCGGATCCACCCCACCAATCAGCAGCGAGTCACCAGTCACCGCCCGGCAGGCCCACCCCCACTAATCGGCAGCGAGTCACGAGTCACCGCCCGGCAGATCCAGCCTCACCGCACCACTTGGCAGCGAGCGGCCTCACTTGAGTTTGATCTTGTACAGTTTCAGCTTGAAGCCGAGCATGTCTGAGAGGACGCCGCTGCAGGCGGACAGCACGATCACCTTGGTGGCGTTGTACAGGAACGGGTTGGCCGAGAAGCCCAGCACGGTGAACGGACTCTCCAGCTCCTGCGGGCGAGCGCCAACTGGGCGGTCATCCGACGGGAAGGAGTGGCGGCGACACCGAACAGCTCGGCCGACGGGATGGACGGGGTCCGGCGCAGCCGCCGCGCCGACTGATGTCGACAAGCACAGACAGGCCCGCGCCAACGACAGGACAGAGACCCGTAGGCGTTTTAGCAAGGACATGAGTTTTCCTGAACCGCACCACACCGGCTGGTGTCTACTTGACAGAGTGGCAAGGTACGCCGTAGAAGACATTCTCATAAGCGCCGGCAGAGCCCGTCCCGCCTGGTCTAGCGGACCACACGGAACAACGGCGGGCCAAAGGAAGCTGCAGCAAACAGCAACAAGAAGTAAGCCAGCGGCATGATAACAGACGTCAAAACGCAACGTCTAAAACGCAGCAAGTGAACGTGAAAGACGGCGGCCGCGCCTAACTCGCGCCTTCACCGACGTCTGCCACCGTGAGGCCGGCGGGACGGCGCCGCACCTTCAGCAAATCGCAGGCCAGCTTGAGCACGTTGTTGGCCAGCACGAGGCGCTCCTTCTTGTGCGGCTTCTGCTCGATCTGCAGGTAGAGGTTGATCTGCTCCGTCAGCACCACCGACAGGTTGCGGTACTTGCGGTTGATGTACGAGCCCAGCGACATCACCCGCACCAGGTACACCCCGAGCGAGAAGCACCTGCAGCGCCAGGTGCGGACGACGGTTACGGCCCCGGCACGGCTGGTCCGCACGCCGGCGCCATGGAAGTCGGGACCGTCGATTCCTCGTGGCGCCCAGTGCTGCTGACAGTTGAATGCTGATGCTCATGTCCGCAGCAGGGCACGCACGCACGCACGCACGCACGCACGCACGCACGCACGCACGCACGCACGCACGCACGCACGCACGCACGCACGCACGCACGCACGCACACACACACACACACACACACACACACACACACACACACACACACACACACACACACACACACACACACACACACACACACACACACATTCAACAGCACGTACAGCTGGCAGCCGTCCGCAGCAGGGCACCACGCCACAGGTGAGCGGCCAGAGGCCGGACATCGGTCCGCAGTCGACGCGCCATCGGAATGACCTGGCCCCGCTCGAGGTACGCACAACCCGCCATCATGTCACCAGGCCCGACCGAAGACGACCGGCCACGAACGCCGCGACCCTGGCGGCCATCGCGGGGTAGTGACAGCCAACCACGTCTAGCAACTGTTAATCTACAGACCACGGCGGCGCGCCGAGCCGGCGGACTGACCAGACCACCAGCTGGGTGCGGTAGTAGTCGATGCGCGGGCTGTCGGTGTTCTCCAGCAGTTCGACGCAGAGGCAGGTGACCAGCACGACCGTGGTCAGGCAGGCGGACGAGACGATCGTGTCGATCGACCGCTGGGGGCCGCGCTTCTGCGCCGCACAGGGGACACCTGGCGTCAGGTCACAGGGGGCCGCACAGGGGACAGACTAGTCAGATCACAGGGGCGCCGCACAGGGGACAGACTAGTCAGGTCACGGGGGTGCCGCACAGGGGACAGACTAGTCAGGTCACAGGGGTGCCGCGCAGGGGACAGACTCGTCAGGTCACAGGGGCGCCGCACAGGGAACGCCTGGCGTCAGGTCACAGAGGCCCCGCACAGGGGACAGACTAGTCAGGTCACAGGGGTGCCACACAGGGGACAGACTAGTCCGGTCACAGGGGTGCCGCACAGGGGACAGACTAGTCAGGTCACAGGGGTGCCGCACAGGGGACAGACTAGTCAGGTCACAGGGGTGCCGCGCAGGGGACAGACTCGTCAGGTCACAGGGGCGCCGCACAGGGAACGCCTGGCGTCAGGTCACAGAGGCCCCGCACAGGGGACAGACTAGTCAGGTCACAGGGGTGCCGCACAGGGGACAGACTAGTCAGGTCACAGGGGTGCCGCACAGGGGACAGACTAGTCAGGTCACAGGGGTGCCGCACAGGTGACAGACTAGTCAGGTCACAGGGGTGCCGCACAGGGGACAGACTAGTCAGGTCACAGGGGTGCCGCACAGGGGACAGACTAGTCAGGTCACAGGGGCGCCGCACAGGGGAAACCTGGCGTCAGGTCACGGAGGCGCCGCACAGGGGACAGACTAGTCAGGTCACAGGAGCGCCGCACAGGAGACAGACTAGTCAGGCCACAAAGGCGCCTATCGCGGCAAACTAGACAGGTTGTAGGGGCGCCGCCGATTGTGGTGGCGTGCCACCGGCGACAACCTAGTCACCGCGTCACAGCCAGCAAATGGCGCCAGACCACCAGAACACAGTCACCAGACGGTACCGGGTCAGCGGGAGGCAGTCAGCGGTACCGCCGCTGGCGCTCATCGCCGAGCTGCACACCCGTGCCCGGCGCTGACCTTCAGGCAGGAGCGCACTGACAGCCAAGTCTTGATGTTGCGCACCTTCTTCAGGCGGAAGTGCGGCAGCTCGAACTTCCTGCCGCAAGCAACCGTCGACATCACGCCAGCCCGCCGGCACCGCACAGCTACGGCCGACAGCCGGCCCGAGCACGCAAGGCAAGAGCTACGGGCCGCAGGCAAGAGACGGCGGGTCTCGACAGCCCCTAACGCGTCAGCCCTCTTTGTAACGCTATCTCGCACAGAGTAACCAAATATTAACACTTCAGGTGTGCCACAACACAAAGAAGTCAAACATCTGCAATATAAGCTGAGATTTGGTACGCCAGTAGAGCCCATGCGTCCTTCATTTGGACGTTCGGTCACCCCTTTCCAACACCCGCTACACCGGCCAGCAATACATTTCGAAACTCTGGTGAACCCTCAGCCCGTCCATTCGCATCGCCTGCCATACGCGCCGCCGCGCCTCGCCGGCTTCCCGTCCCCTCTGACCTGGCTCTGCGGGCGGACGTCAGGTAGCAGAAGTACTTGGCGTAGAGCAGGCGCTGCTTGAAGGAGCGCTCCACCACGCTCAGCAGGAAGAAGAGCAGGCCAGTGACGAGCAGCGTGACCAGCAGGCAGCCGACGGTCACCATCCGCTCCCTGCCAGCGGCCGCGCCGACTCAGAGCGGTCCGCCCCCCCCCCCCCCCCCCCCCCCCCCCCCCTGCGGTCTGATGGAGGCAGTGCTCCGCTGGCACCGTTAAGCAGCCTTATCAAAAGTGTGGCAACTGTTGTAGGTAACATGTGGCACCGCATGTTGCCACATGTCCAGGTCCCCCGTGGTGCGATAGCATATCCCGCTGCTAGGGAGTGCCAGCACAATGTCCAGATAATGCTTAAATAACGTATGATAGTAAAAGTAGGAGCGAGTTTTATACTCTTTCGCATCCGGGACTTTCCAGCCTGACTTATGCCTGAGGATTATCATTGCAACAGCGACGGGCTGGTAGCAGCCCGTCTGGGTGAGTTGGCTAGTCTTGCAGTCCGGCTACTCACTGGCCGGTGACTCCGAAGGCGGCGTCGGACAGCGTGGCCAGGTGGTGGGACACCTCCAGAGAGACGTTCAGCACGGCGGCCGGGCAGAGTGAGGCCCGCCAGCCGGGGACCACCAGCGGCGCGCTGGCGCCGCCCAGCCGGCACAGCGTGGGCAGCAGGGAGATCAGGGCCGCCATCGCCAGACCTGCCGTCAAAAGACAAGGCCGTCAGCAGACCTGCCGTCACGAGACAAGGCTGTCAGCAGACCTGCCGTCAAAAGACAAGGCTGTCAGCGGACCTGCCGTCAGGAGACCAGGCTGTCGGCGGACCTGCCGTCAGGAGATAGGTTGTCAGCGGACCTGCCGTCAGGAGACGAAGCTGTCAGCGGACCTGCCGTCAGGAGACCAGGCTGTCAGCGGACCTGCCGTCAGGAGACAAGGCTGTCAGCGGACCTGCCGTCAGGAGACCAGGCTGTCAGCGGACCCGCCGTCAGGAGATAAGGCTGTTAGCGGACCTGCCGTCAACACCGGCGGCTCGGCGAGCCGGCCGGCAGGGCACGGTTAGCATGACGCCTGTTCGATCAAGCAGGACAAGGTCGACACTAGCGCCCCCGGCGGCATGCGCTGCAGGCCGCCGGACTGAGACACCAAACGAGCATATTATTTTTTTTTTTAAGTTTCGCCCGATCCTTTTGGCTGGATGGATTTCTGGCATCAGAGCTCATGCCAAGCAGTGCTTGTGCGAGTTCTCCCCCCCCCCACCCGATCGTGCAGTCCCTAAGGAATGCCTATGGTCTAATGCCTATGCCTAAGCCTAAGACAGGCATGGCCTAAGGCCATACCTGTCAAAGCCAAATAGCGAGCGTCTAAAGCGACTAGAAACCACCACGCCATGGGTGGGTGGATCGGAAGGCAGGCGCTCTGACCTAACGGAGCGCAGACCCTCTAAACTAAGTCATCGGGATGGTCCACCAACTGGACCGTCATTCAACCAACGGTCAGCCACCCAGACCATCACCCAACCCACAGGAGCACTTGGACCATCCTGTACATTGTGGCGCCGCGACTTCAACATGGCGCTGCTCTAGACGTTTACCGTTTTCCCATCCGGTACTAGAGACCACGCGGAGGGCAGCGCCAGGCCGCACGTCGCCAGCGCACAGCCGCGCGCAAGAACCCCCACCGTGAAGGCGCAAGACGGCAGGCTGGCAGCACATCACAGCACGAGGCTGCATCCGGCGTCGCCAGCGGCTCTGCTCCGGCCGAGGCGCGCCCGGCGGCACCCACCGAACACGAGGTAGTCGGTGGACTGCGGCATGGACTCGACCCGGTTGACGACGACGGAGCAGATGTCGAGCGTGGTCAGGTCCACCTTCTTCACGTCGACGCCCTCCCAGATGGTGCAGCCCGCTGGCGGCACACGGCGCCACGCGATGTCACGCGCTGAGCTGCGCACGCCCGGCGGGCCCAGCACGGACAGTTGAGCTGCGCACGCCCGGCGGGCCCGGCACGGACAGTTGAGCTGCGCACGCCCGGCGGGCCCGGCACTGACAGTCGAGCTGCGCACGCCCGGCGGGCTCGGCACGGACAGTTGAGCTGCGCACGCCCGGCGAGCCCGGCACGGACAGTCTGGTAAGACGGGGGCGAAGAGCGGAGAAAGCTACTTCGTTTTTTAGACAAAGCCGCAACAGTACAATCTCGATAAAGTAGATTGGGCCTCACCACGTAAAAATCTGTATTACGACACTTGTTGAATAAAGCGGTATCGTACTTACAAAAAAGGAGTCATCTTTGTGAGTAAAGCATGTTGTCCCCGCGCATGTTATCATTTCATTGTTTTAATTGCTTCCCGCATGCCATTTTGATAAAAGTATCGTTTTCATCAAGTTTTCATCATCACTGTCACATTCGAAACAAGCGCCGGACTTGCTATTCTAACCAAGGCCAAAATACTTGTTCGGTAAAATAAATACATTAGTGGTCTTCCAACCACGTACTCCATCTGGCTACCGCATTCCTTGACCAGCTACACAAAACACCAGGACTGGCTATACCCCAGGGGTAAAGAGTGCCGCGCCTCTAGCCCGTGCGGCCGAGCGGCCGGCCGCCGACGGGGCCGGCGCTGGCCGGTGCCGCCGCCGCCGCCGCCGCCGGAGCGCCCCACTGACTGCGGTCGGACGAGGCGCTCGGCGTTAGCAGCGGGTTGTCGAAGGAGCCGGTGGCCGCGGCCGAGCGCTGGCCGGACGTGGCCGAGCCGCCGGAGCTGTAGCTGGCCTCTGAGTCCGAGCCGGACGTCTGCGGCGCGCGCGCACACGCTCAGGCTCGGCACTGGACGGGACGGGACACCGGTGGCCGCCACTCGGGACGTAGGGACACACGGCGAAGGCAGCGACCAGGAGCGGACGGCGACGCCCACGGAATACAGCGACACTCAGGGAACAGGAACAGTGGCACTCGGAGAGTTAGTGGCACCCAGGGCAGACAGCGACACTCGGATAGACGGAGACACCAAGAGAACACAATGACACTCGCAGAGACGGCGGCACCCAGGGGAGACAGTAACTGTCACGGAAAACGTTGGCATTCTGGAAAGACTGCAAGACTTCGGGAAAGACGATGACACTCAAGTACACGAATACTCATGGCGTACATCAACACCTGGAGCAGACGAAAGGGCTTACGATGGACGGCAACACCGCAGCTACCCGAAGATGTTCAGGACGCCGTCACGCTCGAGGTAAAAAGCGACAATACCAATCAATTAACTTCCCAAATAAAAGCACATCCCCTTTGAAAGGCAACACCGGGTTGGGCTAAAAGCAGCAGCAGCTGCTGATCGCTTCGCTCCTAACAAAGGAAAACATCCGATAACAAGACGACATTCAGATATTCAGAGCAGACGGCGACATCCAACAAACGCAGACGCCCGGGGCACAGTGGCGAGCGCGTGACGGCGCTACGGGAGCGAGGGGCGAAGCCGTGCCTCGGCAGACGGGTCGCCAGCCGCGACCGTCAGCTCTACCACCCACCTACGTGCCGCCGCAGTGTTGTGGTCCTCCACCGGGAGGACAACCGAAGCGAAGCGCAGCCCCAGTGCTGGCGAGCGACGAGAGCATGCAGAAGCGTCGGCCGGCAGCCACCCACGGGCAGTGCAACAGAGGGAGACAGCGAAGTCGCGGAGAGCGATGGACCCAAGAGAAAGACCTGTCCAGGAGAAGGCAAGAGGAGAGACAGAGATATACCCAGCACTGAGAGCGAACGACTCGCCAGCGGGTGGCGGGCGGGCGGCGAGCCCTGATACCTGCTGGTCGGGTGCGGCCGCGTTGGCGCCACTTTCGGCCGACGAGATCGGCCGCGGCGGCCGGGCGCGCGCCGCCGTCCACTGCCGGCAGCGCCGCCGGCCGACGGCCAGACGGCGCAGCGCCGCCTGTCAACCGGCGGCACAGGTTCAGGCGCGCCGGTGCTCGGCCCCAGCCCGCAGGCGGTTAGCCCACAGCAAGCGTGCGCCGGCGGCCGCGGGCGGCGCGGGTTGGAGCGGCCGCTGGCGACGCGGGGTCGACCGGCCGGCGGCGCGCGGCGGCCTGTGGCTGGGTAGGTGTGTGTGTTGTGCATGTGAGCGCGCGACTACAGCGGTTGTCATAAAGCCGCGCTAGCCAACCGGGTGCCGGCGGCGATGACGGCCCAGGCGGCGGTGGCGGCCCCGGCGGATGGGTGCACGGCACGCGGGGTGGGTCACACAGGGGGCGGCGGCGGTCGACACCAGCTGACCTTGACATAGGAGCGGTGTGGCTGGCTGTCGGCGTCCGACTGGTGGCGCTCCGAGCAGCTGGCGTCGGCCACCGAGCTGTCCGTGCCCGGCCGGCAGCTGGCGGCGGGACCGGGCGTCAGGCGCCAGGGCAGGCCGCGGCGGCCCCGCCGGCCACACGGACAGGCACCGAACACGGTCACACCACCGGCACACGTCCGCAATCGCCGTGAGCACCTGCACTCACGTACCTTTCGCAAGTAGCACTGACAATACCAGACCATGGATGCAATTACATCATGGAGCCGGTGCTCTGCAAACGCACCACAGCAGGCCACACAAACGACCTGTCAGTGCCCGTCACACGCCGCGGTCAGCACACGCGGTCACCTGTCCGCCTGCACCGCCACTTCGAACGGCCCCAGCTGCACCGGCGCCGGCCGGACACCAGCCCACCTCTACGCCAGAGCCAGAGGCGCCCGCCTCGCGCCCCCACCTGAACGGGTCCGGGTCGAGCAGCGGGCCACCAGCGGCCGACGGCGCCGCCTTCGAGAGCGCCGACGTCGACGAGCTGGGACTGAGCTCGGCGAACTCATCACCCGACTTGGAGTCGGTCGAGTCGGTGTGGTAGCAACGCACCGTCTCGGGCAGCGCGGCGATGCGCACCAGTTTGGCGCGCGAGGCGCGACGGTCGGCGGCGCGCCGCTCGCGGCTGCTGCGGCGGCGCGCGGAGGCCGACGGCGGCGCGGACGGCGGCGCGGCCGGCTGCGCGGCCGGCGGCGTGGCCGGCGGCGTGGCCGGCGGCGCCGCGCTGTCCGCCGACAGAGAGCGCGCCGGCAGGCCCCGCCGCTGACCGGTCTTCGGCTCCTGCGAGGCGGAGCGGGCCGGCGACGGCGGCGGCGGTGACCGCTGCCGACCGTCGGCGGGCGCCACCGGCGGCGCGAGCGGGTCATCTCCGGCGGACAACAGGCCGTCCTCGGCCGCGGCGGCGGCCGCCGCCGCCACCAGCGTCGGGCTGCTGGGCGGCGGCCCCGTCGGCGGCGCGACGAAAGGCGTCGGAGTGGGCTCCGAGGATGCGCGCCGCATCGGGGCGGCATTGTAGGCGCTCCTACCATCCCTGGAGGGCGAACTGGAGACGACCGAGAAAATGCCGCTCATGCTCGAGTTGCCACCTGGCAGAGGAAATCGTATTCAGTACGTGACGGTACATTGGTGATATTGTCCACTCCCAGCAATTCTAAAGCCGACCAATACTAATGCATTCCACCTTAAGTGAAGCAGTTCGGTAATGCACGAGCCGACAAGTGGGGGACTATTGGTTGGTTCAAGCCTGACTTCAGCTGACCTTTCCTCGAACGAAGTTACGGCCCACAAACTGGCACGAACTGCAAAGTGGCCTCCTCATCGCAGGGGTTAGTGGGACAGAGCAATAGGGGGCGGAACACGACAGAACAGGCTGACTGTCGCCACGTACCAGAGGAGGCGCGGGAGCGACGGCGCCTCTTGAGCCGGCCGGCAGGAGCCGCGCCGCCGGAGCCGGACAGGTGCGTCTCGTTATAGGCCACGATCTGCGACTTGAGGATGCTCAGTGCGCAGGCCACCAGCAGCGGCGTCAGCAGCTCGGCCGGCGACACCTTCTGCGGTGGTGGCGGAGGGTCGGGGGCGAAGGTCGCGAGGTAGGAGGTATCATTCCGCAACACGGCACCACAACCGTCACCGGCAATGGACAGTCAAACAGCTCACCACGACCGTGGTTGAACAGCTCACTGAGACCGTGGCTGAACAGCTCACTGAGACCCTGGCCGACCATTTCACTACGACCGTGCCTGAACAGCTCACTGAGACCGTGGCTGAACAGCTCACTAAGACCGTGGCTGAATAGCTGACTGAGACCGTGCCTGAATAGCTGAGACCGTGGCTGAATAGCTCGCTGAGACCTTGGCTGAGTAGCTGAATGAGGTCGTGGCCCAATAGCTGACTGAAACCGTGGCTGAATAGCTGACTGAGGCCGTGGCTGAATAGCTCACTGAGACCGTGGCTGAGAAGCTGAATGATGTCGTGGCTCAATAGCTGACTGAAACCGTAGCTGAACAGCTCACTGAGACCGTGGCTGAGTAGCTGAATGAGGTCGTGGCTCAATAGCTGATTGAAACCGTGGCTGAATGGCTCACTGAGACCGTGGCTAAACAGCTCACTGAGACCAGGAATAAACCAACGGACTGCCGGCCGGCTGACATCAATAAGACAACGGCCGTGATCAGCACACAGGCATGAAACACCTCTAGCCTTCATTCAGGCAGCCCTTTTCACCGCCACCTCCAACACACGGCGAACGAACTGTGTGCACAGCGAGAGGCGCCGTGGCAGCCGGCGTGCGGCGTCGCCTCACTCACCGGCGCGGAGGCCGGGTCGCCGACCCAGAGCACCACCAGCAGGGCGGCGTACAGCAGGTAGGCGGCCAGCAGCGCCAGGAAGAGACGCGGCCCGACGTGGCGGCGCCACCAGCGTCGATAGATCGGCAGCAGCGCGGCCCGCAGCAGACCGTGGCGCACCGCGTACCACATGCCCAGGTGCGGCTTGGCCTTCGGGAAGGTGGAACCTGCGGCGGCGCGCGGCGCGCGGGCTCAGTCCCCCGCGGACACGGCAGGCGGCATCGTTGACTGTGCCCCGGCCCACGGCGGCGGAGCGCTGGCGCCGCGCGATCGCCACACCGCACAGGCGGCCATACTGCAGAGACGGCGTAAAGCACACAAGCACGCGAGAGCCTGGCTCACTCAGCGGGCCCTCACGAAGTCTGAGGCTGTACGGCGTGTGGCGAGGGTCCGATCTTCGGGACTTGGCACAAACATGAGGATCCAACTAGAGGACCCAACCTTAGGACCAGCTTGAGGACCCAACGTGAGGACCCGACATGAGGACCTGACATTCAGAACCCGACATCTAGGGTCCGAAACAGACCGACGGCGGCCAGCGTCCCAGGCCGCCCCATTCAGTTAACCTGCAAGGGCTGGCCCCGGCCCCGGCCCGCAGCGCGCCTCACCTCTGACCAGGTCAAGGTCGATGAGGCCGATGGCCGGCTTGGTGGACTTGCGCGGCACGCCGCCGTAGCTGCGCGCGCTGCGCCGCTCCACCGTCTGCTCCCACTCGGGCATCTCGAGCGCGCCCATCTGGCGCTGGTAGCGCTGCAGCGCCGCCTCGGCCCAGCTCATCGTGTCCGGGTAGGAGGCCGCCAGCCGGACGGACGTCATGGGTGGCGGGCCGCCTCGTCAGCCGAGCGGCGCTCCGCTCCCATCTGAGAACAGGGGCTCACTTGTGGGAACCGCCGGCGTCAACCGTCGAAAACGCTCACGTGGCGCGACTTCCAGTCGTAAATACCTATTTGTGTTTTGTTTGAAGAGTTGACCCGAACCTTCTGAATGGATGAATCCCAGGAATCAGAGCTCACGGTAAGCGGTGCTTGTTGTGTTAGCCCTGACCTCCTACTATCCGATCGCGCAATCCTAGGCAACAGCAGAATTATGTGGCAAAAGTTTAATGTGCCCCACTGATCGGCACGGTTCGTCCTACCCTCTGACGTCAACTGACCTTCAGCACGGCCTCTGCCACCGGCCGCAGGTTTTACCTGTCAATGACAAATAGCGAGCGCCTGAAGCGATTCGAACCCACCTGCCACGGGTGGGTGGACCAGAAGGCAGGCGCTCTAACCAGCTGATGCACCGAACTTAGCGTCTGGGCACACGTCACGTCAGACACACACCACGGGGCGACGACGAAGGGACGCCGTGTCCGCCTGACCCGAGTGTGGCCGCCGCCTACCGACCGGCACCGCTCTCGCGCCTGTGCGCAAGCGAGGGCGTGCAGAGGGACACGGCCGGGTGTGGCCGCCGCCTACCGACCGGCACCGCTCTCGCGCCTGTGCGTGCGCGAAGGCGTGTAGAGGGACACGGCCGCGTGTAGCCGCCGCCTACCGACCGGTACCGCTCTCGCGTCTGTGCGCGAGAGAAGGCGTGTAGAGGGACACGGCCGGGTGTGGCCGCCGCCCACCGGCCGGTACCGCTCTCGCGCCTGTGCGCGAGCGAAGGCGTGTAGAGGGACACGGCCGAGTGTAGCCGCCGCCTACCGACCGGTACCGCTCTCGCGCCTGTGCGCGAGCGAAGGCGTGTAGAGGGACACGGCCGGGTGTGGCCGCCGCCTACCGACCGGCACCGCTCTCGCGCCTGTGAGTGAGCGAAGGCGTGCAGAGACACGGCCGGGTATGGCCGCTCACGGGACGGGCCGAGACCAGAACGGGAGGTCACTCGGACAGAGGACGGTAAACATCGCGCTCGATCCAAGGCACAATCCCGGCTCCTGTGGGCAGAGCTTTGAAAAGTGCCAAACCAGTTGGATCATGTCATAAGCTGAAACGGTATGAGAGGTTTGCATGAGCCCTGTAGTTTACTAGTAATGTGAGAATATACAATACCCTGTTTTCAAAAATTTCCATAATTTGGATAAGATACCCACATGGTAGTTGGGACTGCTGCCCAAGCAACATTGGTTCATCATCCTCCAGTCACAATGAGTGCCTATATTTGGTGGGCAGGCAGTTCCTGATGGTGTTTTACTCAGGGAGCCAAGTTCTCTGCTGTGTTAAAGCTAATTTAGCCCCACAGCAGGCTCTGTGTCCTTCTAGCCATTCCCAGTCAATGTTTTCTTGATGCTTATGGGCTGTTGTGGAATGTGACTACCACTTTATCAACAGCAGCTGATCACTTGTGGGGACCCTAGTTTTGCTCTACAGCTTCTGTCATTTGGATGCACTTGCGAGCTGTTAAGAGTCCTATGGAGCACGTCACGAATTATGCTGTGCTTAGTGGAAGTTAGATGCGCAGATTCGCAGTGTAGAATGATACCAGATTGGTGGCCTTGATAAAGAGCTCCGTTTCTAACGTCGTGCGGTTGTTCCTCCTCTCCATCCCCACTAGCGTATCCAAAGATGGGACCTCCTTTCTGCCCCCTGTATGCTCCACCGCAAAAACTAGATTTGAATGCTGGTTGTTCATGAACTCCAAAACCTCGTTAAGGGCACGCTGTCCGTGCGTCCATACCCCAGCATAATTGGCGATGCATCTAGCTAGAAAGCTGGTTTTAATGGGCTGGCAGCCAGGGCCTTCGCTTCAAATTGGTCTAAAATATGATCGGCGTAGGAGCGCATGGGTTCCCCATTGCTGTTCAAGCTTTTTGTCGATAGAAGTCACCTCCGAACGAGAACCATTATCTTGGAGACACTGTTCCAAAAGACCGCAGGTATCCTCTTTTGATAGACCGAAAGCATCAACTTCATGAAAATGTTTGTCTACGCTAGTTTTCACGGCAGCGATAGCCCCATTCACTGGTATATTGTTATATAAATTGACAACATCTACACTGAAGAAAATGCTTCCTTCTGGTAGGGCTCCTGCCTGTGATTGATTAGAAGCCCTTTTTAAAAAGTCTTTGGTGTCCCAAAGATGAGTGGGAACAAACCTCAAGAATTGGTTGAGTACTTTCTCAAAAAATGAAGTTTTTTCCGTACGACCACCGCACGCAGATATGACAGGCCTAAGGGGCACTGTTATCACTCTGTGTAATTATGATATCATCATTTCTGCTGAGGTCCTGATAAAGCTCCGCTCATCTGCAGTGACATTAAGCTTGCCTCCTGCATGGTTTTTGAACGCGCGCGGTACGTCATCCTTCAATTTCTGTAGCTGACTTCTACTTCATTACTGGAAGGTTCCGGAAAGTTCTTAACGAAATTTCCGTAATAACTTACCAAACGGCAATGAACATATCTTTTATATCTTAGGATATCTGCGATCTTTTCGAACACTGACTCCGGGATAATGTTCCTCGTTCGGAGATGACTTCTACCAACAAAAATTGAAAATAGCAATGGGCAACCCATGCGCGCCTCCTCTGACGATAATATTTTTAGGCCGATTTGAAACGAAGACCTGGACCGCCAGCCCATTAAAACTAACTTTCTAACTAGATACATCGACGATCATGCTGGGGTATGGACGCACGGACAGTGCGCCCTTAGAGTTTTTAGAGTTCATGAACAACCTGCATCCAAATCTAGCTTTTATGAAGGAGCATACAGGGGGTGGAAAGTCAAATCAAAACTGAAAAATCAAAACTGAGCATACACATAGCTGGAAAAACGACAATAAGCTTAAAAAGTCTCTGGTGAAATCTTCCATCTAGAAGCCTAAGTGTGCGGGTGGCGACAGATGTCATTAATGCAGTTCTGGGTTCGTCGTTTGTACGCAAAAAACATGGTTTATGAAATCAAGTGTAAACTGTGTGAAAAACAGGGGAGAACATAGTCTATATTGGGGAGTCCATGCACCCTATTCGTTCAAGATATAATTAAATTATAAATTAATTAAATAAGATATATTAAAAACCTGTGAGATGCTAAAAACAAAACAGGGAAAATCTTTTCAGTGACCATTTTTTGGACAAAACATGCCCAGGCTGAAATTGAGGGAAGTATGGACCCTATGCCCCCCTTACCACTCAAAATCATCTACAGGGCACAGGACCATCCAGACAGGAAAACAAGTTAATATATTATCATAAAACATTTGCAACCAAGTTTTAACATACAGGGCTTGTCATCGCCAATTATGCAAATGTGATATGCACCTGTATGTGTGATGTGTGCCAGCTTAGAATCATTTATATGTGTAAGTGATGCCTGATGCCTGATGTGTGATGCCTGTTCAATTGAAATCATTTGCATGCATGTTTGATGGGTGATGCATGATGCCTGTTTAGTGTTAAGTTCAACTCACTTGCATGTTTGGATGAAGCGTGATGTGTGATGCCTAGTTGCTTGAATTTGTGTGCATGTACACATATGTTTGCACATTCTAACTATTAGATACACACTGCATTGTGGTAATGACTAGCAATCATTCTTTGTTAAATCTAATGAGTGCTACTGTCCTGTAAAGCTGTGGTTTGCTGCTAAAAAAAACTGAGAAATCAAGTAGGACCATCTGCAGGCAACTTGGCACTCACTTCTGCTATTGTTTTTATAAAAGGCATGCAGCTAAAATAGCAACCTAACCACATCTCTATTCTTTTGGTTTTTTCCATGAAAAAGGCTAATAACACTGCCTTATCATGTGAATAATGTTCCTCCCTAATGCACCAAGCAACTTATGTAAAAAGTACCTAAATAAATGCAAAAAATACTACACATGCCAGCAAATATCAGGATACCTTGGAAACCATCACTCATGGCAAGACTGGTGAACAGTTAGATGTCAAATTTTTGAACCAATACAATAATTCAGGAGCCATTTATCCATCAATCACTCAATGAGAGATATATTTCTAAAGCATAGTTATATTTGCTTAACATGCATTGGATCAATTGTTTAGTGCATTTGCAAAAAACATTCAGATACATAAGACCATAATAATAGCTTTATTCTTTGAAAACACTAGGAGAATGAAGATATACATGTGTTGATATTTCAGCAACATGCTTTTATTAAAATGAAGAGCATAACACAATTCACTACTGCCAAAATAGCCAAGCATCTGCATGTTCATTCTCCTGGTTTTTCTCTGAGGAATAAGGCTTTAAGGAATAAGCTGCTTGTGTCTTAACATGCATTGCATTCAAACCAAATTTCAGATGCTATTTGAAATGCATTATTTATAGGTGCAGCTAGCCATGCACCTGAGTGCATGTATAGACCTGATATTCATAAGTATTTAACAGCAAAAATAATTAGAGAGCAATTAAGTTGTGGCATGCTGTACCCAATATACAGTAATTGCAATCTCACACCACCAAATCTAATCTAATGTATCAAGATCATAGAGGGGTAAAAGATGGATTTGATACAAAAGAAGATGGAAAGATCAGAGATGGGCCAAAAACTGATTGCTTGCCAATGCAGCTAAATGTAGGGCACATGATGCATACAAAAGTGTGACCATGTCAGGCCTTTGGGCTATAGAAGCAGGCAGACATAATTTGTATCTTAATTTCTACTGAGTTCACCTGTTTTGTCAATTCTCACACCACTGCTCCCTGCATTCAAAGCATACCAGGCCATGACAGCCATACATGATCATTGAGTTTTAAAGGTGGAATTTGGGTTATTATTATGCAATATGCATAGAAACACCCAAAGTCCAGATATTGCAGTGATATAATAGGCTTTCAACTGCAAATTTTGCTTGTATTTATGTGATTTAATCATGCTTGACAAAGCCCAAAAGTAAGAAAAATGCTAGAACCTGATATGGTGTTGAGCTCACAAAGATAAACAAGATGGACTTCTTGACAAGTGCGGACATCTGAACCAGCCTTGTCCGAATTCTTCTCTATCATGTGACATAGGCTGAGTTCATTTAACACATGACAGATGTATGGAAATTGTGTGATCACTGTGGCGACCATAGCAGGATTCTCACTCATTTTCTGGACATAATTTAGCCCCACAACTCCCGGACCTTAGCCATCAAGGATATCGCCAACAACACCAACCAGTCATTATGCACTAAAATACCGTCCGACCTCAATGGTCCGTCCTTCCCCCAATAAACGTACGCTTTATAAACGAGCAGCCGCTCCCGCCTCAGCTTCCACCTTCGGTGTTCTACCGCCCTGGCGCCAGTCTTGCTTATTTGATCAAGGTCGCGACGAAATCAGCTGATACTGGATGTTGCTATGCCGCAGTCAGCTGGTGTAGTCAGCTGGATGGTGATCGCTATGGTTGTGGCCATGGCGCCATCAATCATTTAAGAGGAGCAATTGAAGTGCCCAAGATCACAGCGTCCGGTGTTCATAGAGTTCAACATCGCAACATCCAGCGTTCATGACAGCCAAAATGCGTCCAATTCTGTGCCCACTGGATGAGTTCATAGCTCGCAACGTCCAAACTTCAGATGTACGATGCGCATGACATATAAAGATCACGACGTCTAAAATAAGTTTTGATATCTGCCGCTTCATAGCATGACAGGGAATATTCATTTTGGTTCCTGCCCGTTGATGGCACCCCAACGCCAGATTTTCATCTCAAGTCAACATATGGCTTTATCCACTCAGGGCAATAGAGACCGGGTAACACGAAGTTCGGTGCAAAAACTGCGGTATTATATTACAAATACAATAGATATGCAATGTGGGATAAATATACAGTTCGTGTGAAAATTTTGTAGTCGGCAACTGAAGGTAGCGTCGCCCAGGTGCTACGATAGTGAATGGGTGTCAGGGGAGCGTATGATAATTTTGGATTGGGGGGCAAAGACTTAACGAAGGACTCCCAAAACCAGTGGGCCTCTTTATTTCAGTGCAGGTGCGCAGCCAGGGCATTGGCAAGGGAGGGACACAGGGTTGACAAAGAGTCATTGATAGTAAAATCCCCCTAGCCCAAAAATCACCGAATGTGTCCCATTCGTTGACGAGGGCAGGCTTTTATACTTTTCATGTTTACCTTCTGCAACTGGAATAGGAGCCAGCAGCTATTGCGAGATCAATGTTGCCTGAATTTCATAGCCGACCAACTGAAGAAATAAATCGTGCGTTAAGTGACTACATGAAATCAATCATCGGCACTCTCCGTTTTACAATGGTAAATTACAAATTCTTTACAAACGGAAAGAGCTCGCAAGCATGGTCAGAATCTTATGTGAGCCGCGCAGACATATTAAGGACCCCGAAAATTCAGATAGAAATGGGTGAACAATTTGTACTGGCATGGCAAAGTAATGTTTGTTAGAAATATTCAGCATTCAGTAAGAATTCGAAGGTGATATAAATTATGTAACGTAGTTTTGAGCGCACGGGCTCGCAAATCTTAGGAAAAATCTCGACGCCAGGTGTTGCAGTCTCCAGAGCCACACAGCGTCCGCCCTGCGGTAATAGTAAATTGAAGCCAATGGGTGGACGAAAATTATGCCACATTTGAAAGAAATGCCTTCCAATGCCTTAGGACTTGAAATGAGTCTCTAGAAGGTAGCCGAGCGTATATTTCACCTAGGCGATTTTTAGGTTGACGATTTTCACTACGATTTTTAGGTTGACGATTAGTAGATTTGCATTGGCCTTTTCAGCACTACTTCGTGGTGCTGGAATCTGGTGTAAGAATTGGAGAGGTAAACGTTTTCTCTACTTTTATGGTGTTGCTCTAGCTGTTTATCTGCCCAGAGAACTACCTGAAAGTTGTAAAGAAGATATATCCAGCCTTATTTTTTAATGTTACGAATTAGTTTTCTAAGACTTTCGGAACCATTAGTCCACGAAGATGGCTTTCGTGCACGGCAACAGCCGCCTGGTGTTACTTACAGGGCCCAAAGCCGTTCATTTTTAAGGAAACTGCAACCCAGACCATCGCTATCCTTGCTTCCGAGATTGCGGGCGCGCAGGCTCAAGGACCTAATTCGTTTTTCAACTCATTTCGACCCACACTGTTCAGCTTTAACGAGACGGTTTATCTCTTTCTTGAGGGGATGAGTACCCCTTGAGTATAACATTAGGAGGTGCATTTTTGTTCCCGGTCAAGGGCCGGAGGGCCATTCCGTCCCACCGCTGGTTGTCTTCCAGCAGCCATCCTGGCGACACGGGGCGGATCCCCTGGCCGATCCGAAGGCCCTTAGAGAGATACAGCATATTACATTGGTCCCCCCCCCCCTTCCCTGGCGCGGGAGGCCTTCTGACCTGCGCAGACCGCAGCTGACTCCGGATTGACACAGGAACCTTCATTGGCGCAACGACATTCTGATCGCCGCAGGTGGTCCAATAACTGTCACATAAACCCCACTTCAGCTTAACCGGCCCCTGCTGGATTTGGGTTGGAGGTCCCACGGCACTGGGGACCTTGACTGGCACAGCACGCTTCCATTGCCTTAATGTGAGCCATTATAAGCTTTCATGTCTCTTTTGATTGTCAGAGAGTCCCCGACCAACGCGAGAAGCCTCTGTCATTTGGGGTTCAGACCCCGTCCCTGTTGAGCACATCTTTCTCCGACTGACTCGAGGCCCCTTGTTGATACAGAATACCTTGTTCGACGATGTGGACCCCTGAACTATACAGGAGCCCTGCATTGTTACAGGGGCCCCGACCAATGTAAATCGCGGGCCCGGCTGTGTCCCTGGGGACACATCCGGACACGCAGGCTCAAGCAGCTGCTTGAGAAATGAGCCCCCAGACCGACACCGAACCGACTGTTCGGTGTTGGTGATCCCTCGCGGAAACAGAGAAATGCTCTCTCACAGGGGTCTCCAATCGTTGCAAGAGGCTCCCTAACTGACATTTGAGATCATGGCCCTTCGGGCGGAGGTCCTTGATGTGACCTACAGCCAGCCAGCCCCTAGCCTTTCCATCGGGCCCTTGATCAATGTCCTTAGGACACCCTTCGATCCCTTTTTCGGGCTCCCTCAAATGCCGCTCCCGACCGACTCGGGCCACTTGCCGCTACACGACCCCTGTTAGGCACTGTGGCCCCTGACCAACACGAGACACCCTCATTGTGTCAGGGACCCCAGACATTGCAATTTACGAGTCCTGGCCTCCTTTCTGCTTGGGAAATGGGTCCCAAGGGCTCAGACGGACATGGAGCCAATTGTTTCGCTCCGTGTCGAAACCCTCTATAATAGGGATAGCGAACCCCAGTAAGAAGGGCCTAATAGAAGCCCTCTGACTTCACGTTTTAGGTCGTGGTACTACGGGTCGGGGGCCGGGTCCGAAACCATTGGGCCATTGATATTAGGTCCCGAGGGGCCCTCCGATTCCTCTTCGGACCTCCTCAAAGCCCATGACCAACTAGGGGCCACTAGCCGAATATGATTCCCCGTTATGCACTGTGGGCCCCTGGCTGACAAAAGGGCCCCAACCACCTGTTTCATGAACCCAGACCAATGCAAATTGTGGCCCTGGATCTTGCTCTTGCTTGGAAAAGGAGCCTCCAGAGTTCAGACTGACAGGTAGCCAACTGTTTGATGTTCGTGGTCTTTGGTCAGGTTGGACACTCGCATTGTCTTAGGTGGCATCAAACATGACAAGAGGACCTCTAACTGATATTTCAGGTCGCGACCCTATGGACCGCGATTCTTAATGTGACCTCTGTATCAATCCTGCGGGCCCTTATGCCCTTCAACCGGGCCTTTGATAGTCTGTTCCGATGGGCCGCCCGAACCCTCTGTAGGCCTCATCTAGGGGCGCAGCCAGGGCCCTGGCAAAGAGGGGGGGGGGGGGGCACAGGATTGACAAAGGGTCCCCTGATAGTAAAAGGGTATGTAGCGGTAGACCATGCCCCGGGACCGTGTTTGAGCATGTAAGGCGAGTGGGGAGATGAATCATGTCTGTGTGAGGGTAACAATCACGGCTCGGGGCGGTGCGTCACGGTGGCGCCGGCCAGTCGCTCGCAGGTCGTGTTGCGGGGATGAGCCTTGGAAGAAGTACAAGAGGTGCTGCTTGGGCGTGTGGGGTGGGTCTCTCCCTGTCGGCGTCGTGTGCGGCAGATCACCGCTGCGTGTGAGGCAGTCCGACCGAGAATTCTTTTCATCATGGAATACAGGCTATTTCGGCCAGAATACCCGAGATCCCCGGCAGCGGCTGCAGGCGGTGTGACAAAGTCCGCAATACGACCCGGGCCGGCACCCGCGCGGAGGCGCTGGACCTAATGAGCGTTCTCGCACGGGCACGAGCGGTGCTCAGCGATGGACGCATCGCTGTGGCAGCGGCCGTGGCGCGTGCAGAGGCGCCTCCACGAGCCCCGACGACGCGCTTGGCGAGATGCCCACTGCGACGCTGCTGGACGTGCGGTGAGTCGGGCCACGTCGCCGTCGCCTGCCCGCGGCGTCGGACGGGAAGCGAGCCGGGGGACACCGCGTCAGCGCGAGCGCCGTCTCCCCGCCATTGAGGGGCGCGTTGCCCATCACCTGGCTGGGGGTGAACGGCCGAATGGTCGGGGTGCTGGTGGACGCGGGCTGCACGGACGCGCTCGTGTACGCTGGCCGCTGCGAACAATAGACACCGCGGACGGTGAGAGTGGCTACGATTAGCGGCCGGTGGAGCGGTACAGCAGCCTCGCGCGGCCGGTGGAGCGGTGGAGCAGCCTTCCGCGGCCGGTGGAGCGGAAGAGCAGCCTCCCGCGGCCGGTGGAACGGTGGAGCAGCCTCCCGCGGCTGGTGGAGCAGCCTCCCGCGACCGGTGGAGCGGTGGAGCAGCCTCCCGCGGCCGGTGGAGCGTTGGAGCAGCCAGCTGCAGACCCGGCGCGCGGCCCGTGATGCTGACCCGGAGACTGCGCGATCGGTCGGGACGCCGGATGGCGACGTGATGGAAGATGGCTGTTGGCTGCGACCTAAGGGATCTGCCGCAGATCGCATCAACGGCGACTGGGACGGAACCGGTGGGCATCCTGGCCTGTCCTGAGCAGCCAGAGGAAGAAGTTGCGACGATGCCGCTGCGACGCAGCCAGCGTGTGCGCCGGCAACCGAGGCAACTTTATGGTGTGTCGAGTGATTGGATAGTATGAAACGTTGGTGTGAGTGTATGATCTTTGAAAGATCATGGGTGGGTGTAGCGGTGAACCATGCCCGGCACCGTGTGTCAGCATGTAAGGAGAGTGGGGCGATGACTCATGTCTGAGTGAGGGGAACGATCACGACTCGGGGTGGTGCGTCACC
>NW_023596746.1:18910151-18990151 GCF_011947565.3 Pollicipes pollicipes
TGACGCGGAACACCCTGCTAGGTGCTGGGACCTCGCATTGCGTTGCGGGCTACGACCAATGCAAATTGCGGGCCCGGCCTTGTCCTTGCTTGGGAAATCGGCTACAACACAAGACCGACAGGGACCCGACAGTTTGGTGCTGGTGATCCCTGACTGAAATGGATGAACGCCTTGTCTCAGGGGTCCGTAACCGGTACAATAGACCCTGACATTTGGGATCACGGCTCTACAGGCGGGGCACTAAATGTAACCTACAGCCCTTCGGCCTTCCCATCGGGCCCTTGATCTTGATCTTCCAACCGATACCCATAGTTGCAAGCAGACCCACAGCAGACTTGCACACCAGGTTATTAACCGCCATGAAAAAGTCTCAACATACTTGTTTTTATTCAATAGATGGCTTCTGCGATCATTTCAGAAATCAATCAGATATTAAAACGGTGACAATGAATGCTTCCACTTCCATCTATGTCCATCACAAAAGCCATGCCATCGAAATGGGCAGGGCAGCTTAACTAATCCGAAGGAACCTTGCAGCACAAGCATGCGAGACGAACTCATGGATCGAGTCTCAGTACCTTCCCCGCTTCCCCCCACGACCCCTGCCGCGGCCGCGGTTCCCGGCCTTCCGCTTGTTCTGCATGCGTCTGTTCTTCCGCACCTCCTGCTGATCGTCCAAATACTTGATCTCCTCCTCGCCGGCCAAGACTCTTGCCTCCACTTCGACCCCATCAATTTCTAGTTTACCAGCCTCACTTATTTTGGCGAACACCTCTGCGGCGGATCCGGCCTCCTTTAGACGGGCGAAAGCCTCTGCGTCGCCCTGCGTGAAGTCAACGAAAGCAACATCCGCTCCCAATTCCACGAGTCGGTCCTTGATGTGGGTCCATTTCGTCGTCTCTTTGATGCCCTTCAGCACGAGCACGGCACCCAGAATGTGCTCCGGCTTCTCCTCCTTATCATTTCCCTCCTCTTTCTCGTCTCCACCCGCGGCGTTACTTGTACCATTCTTTTCGGCCTTTCCGTCACCATCTGCGGCAGCCTTCAGGTTTTGTTTGCGCTTTTCCTTGCCTCTTTTGCCCTCCTTCATCTCTATTTTCTTTTCCTCCACGTAGTCTGCTTGCCATTTTCTGATGAGCTCTTCACCGCCATGCTTCACCGATTCAAGCTTAAGAAAAGCTTCCGCCTCCGCTTTTGTTGGGAATGTTACAAAAATGGACCCCTTGAACTTCCACTTGTCCTCTACTTTGTCGTGGTAATTCCTCATCTGCACATTGTCCGTCTTGCCATATGATTTGAGAAATTCCAGCAACATATCCAGAGTGCAGCCCTCCTTTGGAAACCCCTTCATGTACACCGACCGTGCAATGATTTCCTGTCTCCGGGCGTCGGAAAGCTCCGGAAGCGGCTTATCCGGACATCTCCGAATCTTTGTCTTATCTTCACTCACTTCCATAAGCTTTGCTGCCGACTTAGCCAGAGCACCACAAATGACATTTGGGTCATTGCTCAAGACTTTCAACCTTTGGAAGTTGAGCATGGTTTCCATTGACACCCAGCCTTCATCTTTCTTGATCTGCTCCTGGAGAAACTTGTCCTTAGGCAAATTGTAGTCACCAAAATAGTACTCAACTTGGCGAATAATCTTCTGATCTAATTCTGATGGCTCGTTGTTGTCCTGACTTGCTGAAACTTTCTGGTCCATTTCTGAGGGGCCAGTCTTCTCTTCTGTAACAGTGGTCTCCTGCTCCACTTCTGACATGATGGTCTGATCTTACACAAACACAATGTGTTCTAAGAGAAGACTATTGGTGAGTTTTGCAGCCTCACACAAGCAATCTGAAACAAAGGATATGGAAATTATAGAAGGATTGGTAACTTCCGCAATCTGCTCAAGTTACTGCATGATTACTGATACATGAAACTGCAAACATAATTAGCCATCTTTATCAATGGTAATAGTTGTGGAACCAAGTGTATCAAACAGTAAACCCTGAATCTGCCAGATTCTCCTAAAAGATACAAGTGAGACATTCTAATCACATTTTGATATGCTCACACAATATTATGTGCAGCATCATGTCATGTCATTGGGGATTTATGACGCACTCAGCTGCTGAGGCTATATGGCATTGCCTGCCTCTCACCCTGGCAGGAAGGGCGGGCACCGCATGGAGTCGAACCCTGTACCTCTGGTTTCCCAGACGCACAGCGGTTAATGCAGACGCCTTAACCAATACACTACCAGCATCCCTTCATGTGAGGCATCAATGGTATTTTCCAAAACTTTATTCTGGAAGCAATCCTTATAAAGCACATTACCAAAAATCTGACAATGAAACAAGGACATCTCATGATTATGAGACAAGCTAAGAATTAAGCCAATCACAGGGAGGCAAAAACCAGGTTCTAAGACAATGCAAGATTAAATATTATCAGCAGTTATTCTGAAACATAAAAACAACAATCAAAATACAACTATGCTGATAGTTATGCCCCCATTACACTCCATGCATGTGTGGCAGTATGATGGTATATTCAACTTATGGCATGATACATCCAGCATTCCAGCCTTTAGTGAATGTTTCAACTGAACACTTCTGACATGCCAGTTTTGGGTCTAATATGGTGAACTCATGTGTTCATGGACAAGAGGCATCCAGTGTTGCAGATAGCATGTTATGACAATGGAATACATCTAGCACTTGACATGAATTGCCAAACAAGGTCCATGATACCTTCAATTAAGCAGGAAGTGTACTAGCCAGCAAAACTTGTGACATGTCTTCAGAGGCATAACTAGTCTACATAAAGGGTGCCTTGCTGGATGCAAATATGTGATGTGTATATAATGCAGTACATTTATGTAGGTAACCTTCATGTCTGCGATCACAGGAAAGCTAACAGCATGAGGAATACCTAATTGTGATCAACAACTTTTCTAAATCACAAAACTCCCACACAACCACTATGTATTTCAAACATGCTTTATACAGTATTATCAGATTATCCATGCTTCATGTTACCTCTGCTTACATCAGGGTTTATTGCAAAACTGTCATGTCTTAGAAAGTTCACATATATGAGACATTCTGTTGCATAGCACACCAAGTTACGTAATGCACAAAATTAAGATGAGACTACAATACAGCCTGTCATGAGTTAACTAGAAGTAAATTACAGTTCATAAAGAGAAGAGAAGGGTGCCGGTAGTGTAGTGGTTAACACATCTGCGTTAACCACTGCCCGTCTGGGGAACCAGAGGTACGGGGTTCGATTCCCTGTGCCGCTCGCCCTTCCTGCCAGGGTGAGAGGCAGACAACGCCATATAGCCTCAGCAGCTGTATGCATCTGTAAAACACCAATGACACACACTACACAAAAGAGAAGAGAATAATGCCTAAGAGTCTTTCAGTTCAATACCCTCAGGGAGCAGAAGCCAATAGGAAACATCCTACATCTATGTGGGGTTCTGAACTAAAATGGCTATCTTGATGACCTTTCAGCACTCTTTACAATCCTGCCCTTCTTAAGACCTATGCCTCTCTGGTTTCTGAGATATACATTTACAAAAAAGGGAAAGGTATATCAGGGAGGGTAAGTAAGTCACCCTGGGATTCATGATATCATATCATTCAAATCCTGTCATTCTATATCCATGTGAGCCCAGACATCACAGCTCTCAACTGGCTTCCCAGCCAGTGTTAAGCAATGTGCTGATGTAATCAAACAATGACATATTGAGGAGCATGTTAACTGAACAGAGAATTGCGCTACCTAGAGCAGCCTTCTCAACCTAAAGAGCATGTCAATAGTTATCAGTGAGCTTGTTTTATCATATCTGATACTTGCTTCAATACCTTTAAATGTAAAACATTTCATTTAAGTACCACTTTACATGCCATGGCATACAATCTGGATTAACATAATAGACAACAACAAACTTTTTCATGCAAGTTGACTGAAGCCAACAATTGAATCAAATGTAAACCAGCTATCAAATACAATAAAATGCCCCCAAAACAATGCAAAATGAAGCCAGCCAAACACATACATGTTGTTGCATACCCACATACTGCAAAGATACATGTTAGCAAAACACATCCGGCATAGCAGCAACATTGCTGAAACAATATCAGTTTCCATGGTGGCATGCCATAAAGCTGAGCATTCTGATGCCTGGCACACTCACTACAAATTACTGTGCATAGACCATGTTTCAAGGAATTATGTTGCAAGTCATTCCAGGCAGGAATGCCCCCAAAACATTATCCCAACCATAAACATTTGACACTTTTACGGAATTTGACCTAGCCCGGGCTCCACGCACGCCTGTGCCAAGTTAAGTCGCACCAGAGGCCGTACCGCACCCATTTGGCGCAAGCGCCTGGCACAACGGACGGTTTCTTGCATATTGCTCGCACCCCAGCAGCAATCTCAACTGCCCCCAAAATCCTTTCTTCCAGTCATCATTAACGTATACAATCAGGCCGATGCACCGAATTTGAATAACTCGGTGTCAGAAGTACCCACCCGGGTCCACCACCGGCCAAACGCTCCCACACGTGTCTGCCAAATGCGATGCAGAAGACACCACGCCGCGGCTCTTCCTCCGGGATTACTGCGCACAGCACGCTTGCGGTACCCAACGCGCCAATTTTGTCGCGCTCACGCCACGGCGCCGCCACATGGACTTCGGCCTGACGGCGCCATTGGGCAAAATCAATGGCGTTCTTAACATGGCCTTGACACCCTTTGTCATCTATCCATGATTACAGATTTCTCGCAATTCTGTATAAAGAAAAGGTTTTCAATTGTTGATAACGCTTAAATATATGTGGTTAAAACATCTCCAGCTACGATTTTTTGCTACCAGATAACCAATGTTTTCTCGGCTGCAATCGCCATTGTTTCCCATAGAGATGCCGTAGGAGAGCTGTTCCGGATCAAGTACCTAAAAGCCCGTCGTCATGCATTTGATTTCATAAAACATCTTTTATGACAAATCTATCACGTTCAAATTTATGAAAAGAAGTTTGGTATGGACATTGAGGGCTTAATACGAATATAACATAAAATATCATTTCAAAATGACTGAAACGCCAGCGCTCGAATCGTATTAGAGTACTCAAGTACCGTGTCACCGTTCGCCCAGTGCTATTTTCCAATGGCGTCGCTGGGTGGCCTGCGAGATTCCGTGTAAATTATGGTTGCTTGTCAGCGAGAAGCGGTTTCTATGAATGGAAAATAGCCCGCGGTGAGTATTTTTCTTCGGAAAGAGGCTTGCTTCCTGCCTGGTGCGCGTTTGGAGGAACGCGAATAGGCTTTATATGCGTGAAACGCCTCCGGATGTGCGGCATTTCTGGTGTTTACTTTTGCAATCTCCAGTTTTGATTATATACATTTTGGTGTAATTATGAAATGGTCAGGTGCTTTTTGAGCTCTGTAGTACTGCCTGCTCTTGCACCCTTGTTCCAAGTGTATTTGATATACCAGTGTCAAATTCTGCATTGGGGGAGTTGAAGTGTTAAGATGGTTGAAATGGCATGCAAAAACATTTTGCAGGTGTTTTACTGGTTTCCTAAGAATAGGTCAGCATTGATTACATTCTCAAATGTAGGCCACCTGATGTGATCCATTGAAGCCTTAAGTTTGCACTACATTGGACTGGGCATCATGGCAAGTATTGGGTGTGACCATTACATTCTGACTTGGGAAACATGAATGAGAGAGAGGACTTAGAATGCAAAAGGGTGTTTGGCAAGGCTAAGTCCAATAGGACCTGAAGGTTCCATATTAGTGTTGGTACTGGAAGTTCCCCTCTGATGGTTCATCAGGTGTTCTTTAGGTGCTTCCAGCAACATGGTTGTTGAAATTGTGTTGTGGCTACTGAGCCTGATTCTGTAGATTAAATACATCCAGTGCTGTCCAGTGCCTGCACAAAGGGTTTAGGGGTGTGTTGTGTGGGGAGCTGCCTATCTGTGGGCAAGCTATTCCATTAATTACCACACATACATGAAGTGCTCTGGGATGGTGAAGACCATGCCTATGAGCTTCCAAAGTTTCAAATGGTATCCTTGAATACCATGCTTCCAGATACCATGTTGGAATAATTTATTATGGTTGATTCTCAGCATGCCTCTGGTTATCTTGTACACCATGAGCATGTCTCTGTAACATCTCTGGTAGCATCTGGGTGTGACACACTGTGGACCAGCTTGTTTGCCATCCTTATCACTGGATTTACTTCATCCTGTTCTCCACAATATATCCCCATCTGACATCACTCACAGAGAACATTTTTTACATTCTTTCCAGTGTATTTTTGTGGAGAACAGAATGTTTTGGGGCTAAAAACACCAAGAAACACAAAAAGTTTCAGACACTGTATCAGACTCAACATCAGTGAGTAGATGTAGCAGTGCTAACTTTGTATGACTGGCTTGCTGTATGAGAAGGAAAGGATTCCTCTGACCCTGCAGCATTGACCTCTGAACCCTAATCCCGCAGCAGCCTGATGTCCCAGGTGGTGTAGTGTCTACATAATGTTGTGGAACTGGTGGTCAGAGAAGTCTTATCCCAAACAGATTGTGCAAATCATGATCTCCATGAGTTGAACCAAATTTCTTCTGAAAGTTAGGGGCTGGCATCCCATCCAACAAAACAGGAAACTACATTACTAGTCCCAAATTAAGTATATCCAGGTCAGTATAAGCCTAGGTGGGTATCACATTGTCCCAGAATCTTTCCCCTAGGTTAGAAAGATTGCAGATTGACTAGAAGGTAGCTGCACTTCCTACTATACCACAGATGCTTGTATTTACATTATTTTGGTCTACATGGCTTTTCAATCATGAATTTGTCATGATGTGCTTGGGGGAATTTGTCAACAGGTGCACAACATTTTAAGCATTGGTTTCAATCAGCCTAGATTGGGACTTACATCTTTACAAGATAATTGCCAATATTGACAACTTTCTATCAGCTCCATAGCTTCAAAAAATACAGTAGGCGTGAGCCTAGACATAGGAGAGAAGCACTTACCAAGGAAGCCAGGAAATCTAAAAATTGCAAGTAGCAAATCTCTATTGGTATTTGGCAGTTGCTGAGACCAGCTAGAGCATGGTGTTTATCTGCTGCCATCTGCTGCCAAAGAATGATCTTTAGTCCCAGTTGTGAATACAATGCAATTTTATCTGGGTTATTTTGTTCTCACTACAAACCATGGTTGTATAATTTTTGTTCTCTCCCCAAGAGCCAAAACCAAATTTCAGGTACTGTCCCAGCATTGCCCTCCCACAAACACCCTCTGTTGACAGCCTGCCAGGAAAGCTACAGTCCACCTCAAAACTTGGTGCAAACCCTTAGCTTCTTGGGTTTCACCAATAGCCTGCAATGGAGGACATTGTCAAAAGCATGAAATCCACTGACCTTGGATGGTCTGGGGCTTGTGACCACCAATCAAGCATAGACAGCAGCTTTTTGAAATAAGCTGCTGACAGGAAGATTTTTGTGGCATAGTTCATGATGCATTATTTCTAATGCATGAACATGGTTAATGTTATGGCTATTTGTATTTCAGATATCCCCATTGCAGTAATTTATGTCAAATATAACTCCTTGATGATATATCAGCTTTCTTCATGTTGTAGCTCACAGGTTTATGCAATAGTTGCTGTATTTGTGTTTTTTTAGAATTTTTAGTGGTTTTGAAATTGTTGCTAAGTGATATGTGAGTGCTATCATATCAGTGAGATATCAGTGAGATATGTGATATGTGAGATAGTCAACATATCAGTGAGATATGTTGAGTGCTAAGTGATATGTGAGTAGAGTGTGGTGCCAGTTTTGAATACATGCATATGTTTCTACACATATTGCTCATCATCTGCTTGATCTTGTTAGGAGCTATTTTGTATTCCTCAATTCTAGCACCATATGTAGCATAGAGCAAGATATTGAGCTTCTTATGAACTATGCATGGCATAGAGAGTTGCTGCTCCTGTAAGGCCACTACAGACTTTCCATGTGTCCTAGAGTGATGCCTGGAATATTGGGGCATTTCCAGCAGCAAATGCTGCTTTTTCAAGCTGTAAGCCAACATCACCCTTGGGCAGCGCATGCCAGCAATTATTATGCTTTTCCAAGGATTGAGATAGTCATTTAAAATATTATCATGTACCTTAACAATGTTGGCCTCAGTGACTTCATGCCTTATGAACCTGAAAAATATTATCACTTCATACAGGTCTAAATATTTGGAGTAATTTCAAGGTCACACATGTAATACTTTTCTCCACATAATGTTTCCTAAGAAATGTCTGGATGCCTAAATTACAACTCACTTTTGGGGCCTTCTGCCATGTGGTGCTGTCAGTGGCAGTGATTTGGCCACGTCGAACCCAACTGTCAGAACTGCACGGCAGGGCTTCCAGCATATGGTAAATATGGTCTGAGGAGCACAAAGGCCGAATCTAATTCTGAAACCCTATGGTCAACTGTGGCAAGGACCAGGAAATTGGTGAATGAAATGGGGTTTGGTGTCCCTGTTGAGTAGATTTTAATAGAAATGTATTTCTAGGCTAATGCGATGCTCAGCCTACAAAGCCAAGTTATTTTAATCTCAGGAATAGTGATGTGAGCTGCTGCCTTGACGCGCTGACCCTGGTTGATACGCACTGATTGGCTTAGTGTAGGGAACCTGGTATCTGGAAGGTGGTATCTGGGGGAGTCGACCAACTGGAAGTATTGTCTTCAGTATAGATGTTATGTGGGCACTGACTTCTCATTCCTCATTCACTGACTCATCCTTACTGTGGGAAGTGGACTGGATGGCCGTCTGGGTTGACCGGTCCCCATGTAATGTATTCTAGAGTGCATGTATGGAAGGGAATATTTTGGAAATCGCAATGTTGTCTATGTCAAGAAGAACCTGAGCCAAACTGTGCCCACGTCCAAGGATGTCCAGAGGTCCCTGCTAATCAGGAGATGTTCTGCTCACCAGTCACTACCAAAGGGTCACTGTTCCCTTTCACCCAGCAGGTTTATCAGAGCATTCAACCATTCTTTTCGGTCATCCAGTGGCGAGGATAAGTTGGAGGATATTACGTGATCACATGTGCTGCGGTGAAAACAGCCGGGCGTCGGTTGATGTTTCGTTTATCAACGCCTGATATCTCAGTGCAAAGTTGACCATACAATAGCAATGTGATGTATGCAACAAAAAACATGGGGAACCGTGTCGTGAATCATGATGTTTGTCAGACGTGGAAGATCCCTAAGCCATATGGGGCGCGGTGGCACACAAACTGCGGTGGGCAATCGGTTATGGTGGGGGATTAGGTGGTAACAACAACATTTTCTTGGTTTAGATCGTTAGCCCAGTCTCGTGAGGTTGTGTACCCGCTGGTGCACACTACTGCCGAGTGAAATACTAGACAAACTTTGAGGTGGATCGTCCCGAACCGGACGGCTTGTACTCGTCAAAGCCAAGCTTAGTCGTCTATTGTGGTCAAACGGATGACAATTTTGGAGGTATAACAGCCAGGGTTTGTGTTACAATTAATAACTTATCTCATGATTAATTGGCGTGATAGATTGTGGAAAGATCAGGGACTCGGGCGACGCCGTAAACAAGAGTTGGGATTTTAACTCTTGTCATTTAACTCTAATGCATGCCAAAGCAAAACGTTCATTCCTAATGAAGGGTTCGTGTTCTTTTTCAGCATTGTTTTAAGCTAACCTACAATGGACCCAGACCTTCCGATGGACTTTTCGTCGTTTGGCAAGGAGGAGGAAGAGGCTCGACTGGAGGGGTTGGCGGCCGGCGCTGCCGGCGCCGACACCGCCTGTCCGGCCTTCGCCGAGCCGCCGCTGGTGGTGAACACGCCGCAGCCGGAGCTGGCGCCGCCAGGCACGCCGGCCGACCTGCCGGCCCCGGCCTCGCCGGCGCCGGCCGCCAGCCTGGCTGCGGAGGCGCCAAGCAGCGTCCCGCCGCCGGACGGCGTCGGAGCGTCGGCCCGGGCCGTGCCGGACCCGGCCGACGCCAGCGCACCGGCCGGCGGCGCCGGAGGAGAACCGGCGGGGAACGCCGCGGCGCTTGTCGGCGGTCCGTCGGGGCGCGAGACCGGTCCCGGGGACGCGGCTGAGGTGATGGTAGTGGCGGCCGACGCTGAGGGCGTGTGGCAGTCAGAGCGCGGCGCCGGCCCGGCCACTGACGGTCGTCAGCAGCAGCAGCAGCAGGCTGTAACGACTGACGCCGGGCCGACCCCCGGCAGCGACCCGGCTGGGGCAGCGGCTAACGGGCCGGAGCTGGAGGTGCTAGGCCCGGCCGGCCCCGACGCCGAGGCCGAGGTCGGCCCCGGTCAACTGGCAGCCGTGAAACAGGAGCAAGGCCGGCTGGCGCAGATCATCGCCGACATCGGCATCCCGGCGCCGGCAGAGTCGGCCGCCGCCACACAGGTCAAGCAGGAGCGCATGCGGTCGGATGACACTGAGCCCGAGCCAGAGTTACAGCTGGAGGCCGAGCCCGACCGGGAGCCGGAGGCGGAGCCGGAACCGGAGCCAGAGCCAGAGCCAGAACCGGCGGCGGAACCGGTCCCGGTGTCGGCCCCGACGCTGCCGCCGCCGCCGCCGCCGCCCCCGCCACCACCAGACGTGCACTGCTTGGTTTGTAACGAGCCGCTGACGGTGGAGGACGTCTGCATACAGCTGGCCGACTACCTGGAGAACGCGCACGTGCGCGTCGAGGAGAAGCTGAGCAACGTCATCAACAACGACTACCGGCTGTACCTGCACAGCGAGGTGGTCTGCGACCGCTGCCACACCACGCTGTGCGAGATTCACGACCTGGAGGTAAGTCATGCGCCCCACCCCCCTCCCCCAGCCGGACGGCTCTGCTGCGCGCGACGGCGAGCGTTTGGTTGTGGCTGGCTTGCAGGACGTAGCAATTGGCTGTGACGATGTGTCGTTAGGGCTTAGCGCCATAGACGGATTTGGATGGCGCACACCCCAATATGGGATGTGCGCCACGTGGTCAGGGCAGGCGGCGCGACCTAGTGCCCAAATCACGTAAGTTGTTCGATGCATAGGCGAGGAGCATTATTCACATAGATAAGACGTCGGTATTAGCCTTATTCCTTGGAGAAAAACCAGGAGAATGGAGATATAGTTCGATGATGTTTCGGCAGCATGCATTTATGGGAACATTAGCAAAATTGTTTGCATTAAGTTGGCCCCGACGCCGAGATCGAGGTCGGCCCCAGTCAGCTGGCAGCTGTGAAACAGGAGCGTGGCCGACTGGCGCAGATCATCGCCGACATTGATGCCTCACTTCTTTGGCCACATGGCGCCCATCTTATATTCGGGTGTGGCCAAATATGGAATGGGCGCTGAGCAGACCTTTGCACCGTTTCTGCTATCGTTTCAATTAAGGCGTGTTGCCGAAATATCAGCCCAACCATATGTCCATTCTCTGGGTTTTGCTCCGAGGAGTAAAGCCAATACTACTGTCTTATTAATGCCCAAATCATTACGCCCGAATATAGGATGGGCGCCATATGGCCAGGGCAGACGGCGTGACCTAATGCCTAAATCATCGTCATCACACCCGAGTATTTGGTGGACGCCATGTGGCCAAAGCAGGCGACGAGACCTGATGCCCAAATCATTACATCCGAATATGGATGGGTTAAGAGCTTCACCTTATCTGACGATATAACCGTGGCAATTAGAGGAATAGTGCCGGCTGAAAAGATCGGTTAGATACGCGAGACTATGCGACATACACTTGGTAACCATTCGTTTTCTGTACACTGTTGTGACAATGCGAAATATCGGCCTTGGCACGGGATCCATAGAAAAGTTCGTGCGGTTGCGATGCTCTCACTGTGACTACGATTTCGTATTCCGGCTGTTTTTTTGGCTATAACGACATTATTTGTCGTTACAGCCGAGGACAAAGCTGGAAGGTGGAGATGGTTTGTCGGATAATTAGTCGATGGTATCAGGCATTATTAATGTGACTCCGTGGATGCGTAAGGCTTATCGAAACACCTTATTGAATTAAATGTGTCCAAAATTGGAATACCCTCCTGGTTTATTAGATGTGGTTCGTTTTGTCACGGGGTTTGTGTTTAATCTGCGGTGGTTTGGCAAGATTTTGGCCCTAGGTGAGGCGAGTACAGCAATGTGGCACTTCAGTCTCTTAGCGTTTTAGCGTATAGCACTACGACCGAGAACAAAGCGCAAAAGTAACAATACTTCAGTTGTTTTTGGTGTTTGACGAAGTGTTTGTGGTAACTGTAATTTTACGCTCATTGTAGGGAAAATGAAATTGTGGAACATCTGAGGCAGGCACACTCTACCAGGCATCAGTGTGTATTGTTTGACATCACACCAACTTACGAAATGCATACCAAGTGCACTATAACAGCTGAGGTGTTTTGAGGTTTAGCGAATACAAAGGTAGGACATTTTAGTACGGGTTTTGGACTAATGTTTTAGAAACGCTCCCCGTGCTTTTACTAGATTTGAGATACATTATCAGCGATCAGCTGCACAGATCACACGTAAAACTCTACTTATTGATATAGTTGGCGCATGTCTCATTTAGTTGCCTGCAGTATGCTAGTAAAAACAATATATCGGTTACCGGGAGCTGAGTTTGTAAATGCCAGACTGCTGCCACGAATAGAGCTCGGCAGCACACACCTTGCCGCTGACCGTGTGAAGTCCGCCGACACTTCCAAGTCAGAGTGGTTTGGATCTCCTTTCAGATGCAGTCGAAGCACCTGAAGGACCAGGTGGTGGGCTTCTTCTGGGACACGGTGGAGGTTCGGCGCGTTCGTCCGCAGCGGAAGGGCAGGCGCAGTGAGTAGGCCCACCAGCATTCCGTCCCTGTCACCAGTGTTCGCTGTCTCCAAATTGGGGTGGGGAACATCGTGTTCAAAGCCGTTTTAGCTGTACGGCTGCCTGTCGACTTTGTAGGAGGTTTTTAATCTCTCCCAATAATTTGACACTTGCCATTTTGTTAAGATATATTATCCTCTGATAGAAATCCTGAACTGGTTTACTACATACTTCAGAGAACCATCTTAATCGGCGCATTCAAATTGGCATCGAGAGTAATTTGTAATGCGTTTTGAAAGTATGTTTTGAACATGATTCTGCCTTCAATATGTGGTCATAACTGGTTGCCTCGCTGCAGAAGATGGACAGTAAGCGTGAATTTCATGTGCAGTGTATTGCCAATCTGGGTTGTGGGTCGCCCATGTTTGTCTCTCCTCGGACTCATACTGAACACATTTTCAGAATCGAAACCATCAAAGCTTCTTCTGGAGGCGCAGGAGACAGCAATGTTTGTAAGTGTTCTGCACACAGTAACACGGACGGGTAGTAACATCTAATGATACGACAGCCAGTTACGATATGTCTCAATATTGCCGTGGTTTTTCTATGTCCAGATCTCTACACAGGTGAGCCGTTGCACAATATAGTCCGGGATTTTGCTATTTGCTGTTAATGCAATTTGCATTTATATTCTTACCTCCCTTTACAATTAAAATGAAATGGCATCTGAGGGATCATCTTTCCGATCTGTGCAGCTCAGCTGACAAGGTCTTCTTGGCAGGTGCCGACCAGCGCGCGGCTTGCGTATAACATGGCGGTTCGGAAAACGCGCGCGTATTTGGCTCATCTCTGGCGGTCGTTTGGCAAGATCGATTGCGTGATGTGATTGCCATTGTGCACCGAGGACGCTGATTCCAAAGCCATTCCCTGAGAACTATTATGTAAAATTCCTCGAAAGCGGGACATAGAACGTGATGGAGTCTCAAACGCAACACTGCCAGTCTTGCGAACGAAGTATTTGCTTCCCCACGGTTGCAAATTGCAAACGTGCGGGCTCGCGCGAAAGGTCGATGTTGGTCTCAACTTAACGTTCTGTCATAGCCACGTGCCATTCCAAGTGTGTTTTGCCGTAACCGTGTGCGGTATTTTGGGTGGACAGCGCGCGGCCGTGGCGTCCGGGGTGGCCGGCCGTTGTTTGTGACGGGCGGCGGCGTGTCGGCCAGATGCCCGAGGTGGAGCTGGCCATCCGCGAGGATTCTCCGGTCATCTGCAAGGCGCCGCAGAAGAGGCTCAGCCGCTACTCCAAGCCCAAGTGCTATGAGAAGCTGTCGCACAACGAGTACCAGTGCATCCGCTGCCACAAGACGCTGCCGCGCATGCGCGCCGTCATCAAGCACTTCGACCTGGTGCACGGCAAGCGCGAGGAGCAGTGTGACGTGTGTGAGAAGTACTTCCGCGATCGGCCACACCTGGAGCGGCACAAACAGAAGGTGGGTCGGTTGCCGGCGGCGACGGGGCGCCCCTGGCTGTGGGGAGCGGGGCCGCGCGGTACGCGTTGGCTAGGTGTATTGTGAAATCAGTGCCCTGGAGTCGCTGTCTTTGGGTGTAAAACAACATTCTATGAGGATTTTTTTCTGTTCTTCCCGATTTCTATGCTAATTACTCTCTCTCATCTGAAATTGTGTACCTCACATACTAAGTCCATATCTTCCTTTCACAGATGTTCCTATGGTGTAACCCAAGTCCTTGCTCCTTTAAAGCCACCACGTATAAACAAGGCTCCACAGAGCCTGTACTGCCATGGCTGTGCCCTGCCTCACGTGCACCCATGTCATGTGTGAATCATCGTGCTTGAATCACCAAATCAGCGCCCAAACTGGAACCTCTTTAACCCACGTGTCCATGACTCCAGTCAAGTTCTGAACTTCAAAAAAGTGAGCCAAAATGGAATGTCTTGCATTTTTAAAAGCAAATGTCAGCAGTGCAAATGCAAGGTAATCTATGATTTGAGATGTACCTTGCAGGGCAAGGGATCCCTGGTCGGTTCGTGCGGAACCGCGTTTATGAATACATGGATGCCCATTCATGATGGAAGGTTGGTTTTCGTAGTAAAAGGAGAGGAAAGACATCTTACCTAAGTCTACGATCAACGAGTGTCTGGCATGCTGCACACAAGCTAACAAACTAACATTCTAACATTCTAACCCTGGGTGTTCCGCCCATGTATGCACTGTTCTTAAAGCTGCGAGCCCCAGCTGCTCGCTTTCATCAATCTTGGTTTGCTTAAGAAATGCATTGCATAAAATGCAGCGATACAGCTGTGTGCCAAAAGGAAGGTGGTCTTGCATCCCGAAACTTTGTGCTTTTTTTGCTTGTCGCATCCATGCAAGCTCCACGCAAAGCTCGATACATAATTTTACTCCATGTCCTTTTTGCAAAGAGAATGACTACTAAATTCGACTACTCCTGAAATGTAGGAGTGAAAAATGCAAGGAATACGTTCTAAGTTGAGTTTAAATGCCAAATGTTAGCTTTGATGGAAAAAATACAAGTGGTGCAGTGGTTTACCTACTTGTGTTCTTGATCAATACCGAGGTGACAAACGTATTTTTGCCTCCCTTTGTTTGCGCTGGCCTTTACATATACTATCTATGGTTCGACATATTTATCAGTGTTTTCAAAATTAAATATATTGGATCAATTGTCCAGCCGCCCAAACATGTTCGATAGGCACCCAAAAGTGAAGAGTTTATAGCAAATAAAAGATAATTTTAAGGTAATTCCATTTCCAAAATCCCACGTTTGAAAACCTGCGAAGTGCGGTTTTTGGTTTATAGCGTGGCCCCATAATGGATAATTTAAGCCGTTCCAGCTTTGATACCCCAAGTGAAATTATCCGCGCATACCGTCGGGTGAAATCATCCTTGCTACCTATGTTTGGGACCGAAGTGGTCCTACCAATACAGCGGGGTTTTTATTATTTAGCTTTCGTTGAAATTTTGGGCGAAGGGTTTATATCACATTACCTAACACGGCTCCTGTGAGGAATCCTGTGTATCTACAGCGAATATTCGGACACAACTTGATGAGCTCAGTAATCCCGGGCTTCTGGGCTGGCACCAGCCGCCTGCGCCCGCCAGTGCCCGGTACCCCGCGGTGCCGTGCGTTACCGACGGCCGCCTGCACCCGCCCGACGCCCGGGACCCTGCGGTACCGTGTGTTACACCGACGGCCGCCTGCACCCGCCCGACGCCCGGGGCCCTGCGGTACCGTGTGTTACACCGACGGCCGCCTGCACGTTGTCAGATGCACCCTGAGCTGGCGGCGGCGGCAGCGACAGCGGCAGCGGCGCTGGCGACCGAGGCGGAGGCCGGGACCGAGCCGGCCGTCAAGCAGGAGGTGGCCGACGAGGCGGGCGAGCCGGCCGGCGACGCGCCGCCGCCGGACGAGCCCGCCGATGTGGACGACGACGACGAGGACGAGGACGACGAGTCCATCGCCGATCGTGCCCCCGTCATCGATGACGACGACGGCGACGAGGACGCCGAGGTGGAGGAGATCGACATGGACGTGGTCATGAACATCGAGGTGGAGCGGGTGAGAGCGACGGCGCAGCCCGGCCGGTCAGCAGGCTGGTCGCGAGGCATCGACGTGAGCACGCCCTGGGGCACGCAAAAAAATACAGTGTTTTGGTACCCTGCAGGGCTTTTGCTGTTCGTTTGTACAGTCGTGCGACGTACGCGGCGCGATGGCGACACTCGTGACGTCATGCGCCGGGCGTCACGGACCTATGTTCGGGACGCTTTTCGGCGTCGGTTTAGCGGAGGCGGACTAATGTGGGGCCTGATGGCGGCGTTCCTCGGGTCGCGTGAGCTGCCGTCACATCATGTGCATGTTGTACTCCCCGCTCTGGTTGAGATTGTGTGGAGCGTGCTCGTGTTGTCGCCGTCCACCCGTGACCGAGTGCCTGTGTGCCGGCAGCCGCGGCGCGGCAGGAAGCGGCGCCACTCGTCGCGCTCCTCCTCCATGGGCAACGAGCTGGGCGTCATGTACACGGAGGCGCTGGACGGCTCGTCACCGCGCTTCAAGTGCATGCTCTGCCCCAACACGTACTCGCGACCGGCCAAGGCGCGCGACCACTTCATCGCCAAGCACGCGCAGATCAAGCGGTTCCGCTGCACACTCTGCCCGGAGATGTTCCTCACGTACAAGCAGAAGCGGCACCACGAGCTGAGCCACACGGCCGAGGTGTGCACCAAGTGCGGCAAGAAATACCCGGGCAACAAGCGCGGCATGCTGGAGCGTCACATCGCGCAGTGCGGCGAGCTCAAGAAGTGCCGCGTGTGCGGCGCCGAGTTCGAGAGCCTCACCAACTTCATCAAGCATCGGCGCGACGCGCACGAGAAGAACGCCACTTGCGACGTGTGCGGCAAGGTCGTGAGCGCGCGCAACCTGGCCTCGCACCGCGCCATCCACTCGGACGAGCGCAACTATACTTGCCACCTGTGCGGCTCCAGCTTCAAGGCCAAGGGCAGCCTGGACACGCACCTGCGCACGCACAGCGAGGACAGACCGTTCAGCTGTGACACGTGCGGCCGCAGGTTCAAGCACCGCAACAACTGGAAGGACCACGAGCGCGGCCACCTGAACATCCGCGACTTCGTCTGCCACTTCTGCTCCAAGTCGTTCAAGCAGGCCAAGAACCTGAAGCAGCACTTGCGCCAGCACGATGCCAACCCGGAGATCTTCACGTGTCCCCACTGTCCCAGTACGTTCAAGTACAAGTACAACATGCTGGCGCACGTCAAGACGCTGCACACGGGCGAGATGGGGCGGCGCGTGCGGCGACGCATGCGCGCGCCCTCCGAGCTGGGCGGCGGGCCGGCCGGCGGCCTGGCCGGACCTGCGCACCACTCGCTGGCCGGGCTCGACCCGCTGCAGTTGTCGCCCGGCTCGGTGACGAGTGACTCCAACAGCGGCGTGCACGGCCCGCCGGCCGCGCCGCCACCGCCGCCGCCGCCGCCGCTGCCGGGCCGCTCGCTGCCGCAGCTGAACCCGCTCAACCCGAGCGTCGTGTTCATGCAGACGCTGCAGCACCACAGCATCTTCTCGTCGTAGGCGGCGCGCGCGGCGCCCACGGCGGGAAAGCGCTGCGTCGTTGTGGCGGCGCGCCGCCGGCATTTCCAAGCGGCATCGCGTGAGTGAACGGGGTCTGTCCGTGTGGCTGGGGAGCCGCGGCGCCGGGGGGCACGTGGTGACAGCGGCCCGGCGCGTGGCGCCCGTCCGCTGCCGCCACCACCACCACCCCAACTACAATCACCCCCACACCGGCTGCGGACCGCGGTTTCTCATTCATTTGCACGTGTTTGCCCAGCTGCACCGTGTGCGTGCCATTATGTAGGGGTCCGGCCGGCGGCTGGACATAGTCACATACATTCCCGGGAGGTAGCAGTGTCCACGACCGCGAGCGCCTGGCGGATACCTGAGTCGCACTGCCGCCACGTCCAGTAGTGTAGAGGCCGCGTGCCGTGCCATGCCGCGGCGCCACGCCTGGCGACGCGCCATTGAGAGGTGGCCGCGTCGCGTCGCGCCGCGCCTCGGGACGGGGCGCGCCGCACAGCGGGGTCGGTTGGCACCCCGCCAGCCAGCGCGAGCAGAGACGCGGCAGGTCGGCGGCCCCGGGGCCCAGCCGGTCTGTCGGTGCTTTAGCACGCTGCCCGGATCAGCCGGTGAACTTTTGTAACGAGCTTTGTGGCGGGCCCCAACACCCCGTGTTAAACTGCTTATGGTGGAAATGTGTTTATTTGTGCACGGTTTTGATTGGAATTGGTGGCTATATACAACGTGTGCGTATGACGTATGGGGTTACAATAAAGGTACACTAATCGGCTCCATCCGCTGGCTTTTCGGCTGCGTCATCTGCATCTCCGGCACCGGACTCGTCCGCCTTTCGCTTTTTGCTGAGTTTCTTGGTCTTCTGCCGCGATTTGTGGTCTGCAAGACAGGCGGCAGGTGAGCGCGGCGGAGCCCGGTCAGTGCAGACCACGCCGTCTGCAGTGGAGCCTCGGCGGTCTTTCAAGAACAGCGTGAGATTGGCTACCATGACCATCGTTTCAGAGATCTGCCGACTGAAGCCACGTTTGGTTACACCATAACCTGCAAAGGTCATGTACCCAGCCTGTCGCCGCTCACGCAGGAGCGGTGGCGGCACCGGGATTGGCGCAGCAACAAGCTGAGTCAATCACAGCAAGCAATCACCGGGGTACCGACAGTGTGATGATGAACACGTTTGCGCTAACCACTGCGCGTCTGGGAGACCGGAGGTACGGGGATCGATTCCTCGCGGTGCCGGCCCTTCCTGCCAGGGTGAGAGGCAGGTGACGCCATGAACCCTCAGCAGCTGAGTGCGTCGTAAAGCCCCAGTCCCCCCCCCCCCCCCCCCACTCCCAAGCCACACAGTCACCTACTATCTGCTGATGATAGCACCCGCTGCCCCCACTGCCGTGATCCGTTAAACAGTCGACTGTCATGACCTAGTTGGGACATGAGTGCGGTTCTTTGAACGGAATACCCCAGATCTTGCACCGACATGTTCGGTAGCGACTCTCAAGCTGTCGGAGCTGAGGAGCTTTTTCAGTTTCTATCTGCCCTGGGTTTTGCTGTCATGTTTACTCCATTGCACCACGCTGACTCACGGTCGCTCAGATTGACGGTGTTTCAAAATCCCATTTCGACTGCGACTGTGCCTCAGGACTTTAGTTATGTGCGCTGTATGACCGTTTGCGGTCGGCGCGTCTAAAGGTCAATATCATCACGCTATGCACGGGTATTACTTTTACAAACGCGAAGTATGGGCCGTAAGCGTGGGTGCAATCATAGGCGGCAGTTGCGCATTTTTTGTGCGTTTTTCCGATGAAGCCAGTACAAAGCAACGATTGGAGTTTACAACCGCAACTGATTTGCCACCCGGTGACTTACAAATACTGAATTGCAGACGTGCATTGCGGATCGATACAGTCCATTCCTCAAGCAGGTGTGATTATATGCACGAAAATACAAACCGCCGAAAAGCCGATTCATTTACCTTCAAGGAAGTGCTCCACACTTCAATGGGGTTTTGAACTGAAACAACCATCTTGAAGACCTTTCGGTACAGTCAACAGCCCTACCCTGTGTAAGACCTAAGCATCTCTAGTTTCCGAGCTATACGCCCACGAAAATGGGGAGGCTATTTTGGGGAGGGCATTTTAAGGCCACTTGACATTCATGACGTCATAATAACTTCATTCAAACCCTGCCATTTCATCAGGCATACGGCAATCAAGACCGAAAAAGTGTACAAGTATAATGGTCGGGTCGTTCATATCTGGCGTTCGCGAGCACGACTTCCTGATACAACGGTCGTCCATTGGATCTCAATGTCAAGCAAGGCACGATGACGCAATCAACCGATGATGTATCGAGAAGCATAATTACTAAACAGGGGAATTGTGTTGTCCAGAGCAGTCCTTTGTGCTTAAAAGTATATCACCGGTCACAAGTGAGCTTGTTTCATCACATCCGACACTTGCTTCAATGTCTTCAAACGTGAAACGTCCCCTATTAACCCACCATAAGCATGGGTCCGCGCGCCGTTTACAGCATTGGCATAACATTTAATACTTAACAGTTGCTGCCATATTAGGGGACAAATGAAGCCACAACCTCACCACAGCTCATGAGTTACAAAGCCATTTGAAAGATAACGGCGCATGAAAATAACGCGTATGTTTTGACTTACAGCAACACAAGTAGGTGCAGAACTAACAACATATTTCACGCGTACTCTCGAATTCCGAGACATTGACAAGCAACTACCCTATGATAACTGATCGGAAGTTTTCGTATTGCGCCCTTGGAAAAATTTCGCCGGCCCAACAATGATCGATACGCATTTGAGCAAAAGACCCCTAACGTAGCCTAAAATTTACTTCACTTCATAATTTTTTCTCAACGTTATCTGCTACCAAATGGAGTATCAAAATCTGTCGATTTCATATCTCAACGTGAAATCCCAGGAGTGGGGGTCGCCTGTGGATATCCTAATAACACACGAAGCTGATGGCCGAATCTGGACATCTTAATATGAAGCGTTACTCGCTGTCCAAACACGTGTCCGGTGTAGATCACGCGGAATGCCTCGCTGCAACGTCCGGCAGCATCGGCCTGACTGCACGGCCGAGCTCTCCGTCACTCCGCGCACTGCGGCCTTATGTGATTACGGAGAGGGGCAGCTCTACCCACAACCACTGCGGGTAATTATCGGCAGACCGACCATGCGTGCACAACGACCCACAGCTCGTTATGTTCTGAGCAGTTAACAGCGGACGACGGGTCTCCAGACGGGGTAAAGCTTTCAAGTTCTGCTCAAACGGTGATAAGGAGACCTATACCGTGATTAGAGCGAGGACCTGTCTTTGGCGAACGGCCCGCGATTTGAATGATTCAAAAATGCTTTATCAGTTCAAGGCAGCATTATGATATGATAACTGAGGTAATTTTAATGATGGTGTTAGGTAAATATGATGATATGATATAATATAACATAAGGTTAAGCTGGCATACGTTCATTAAGCTGACATAAGGTTAAGCTGGCATAAGCTGGCATACGCTGGCATGCGCTCAATCTCGATATTTGATATATTATACACACACGCACACGCACGCATACACACACGCACGCAAGCACCCATGCACGCACGCACGCACGCACGCGCGCACGTACGCACGCACGCACACACACACACACACACACACATGCATATATACATATATACACATATTGATCAATCATATTGTTTATTGCTTACACACCTGTATACGTATTTTTTACTTTAAAGGATAAAAATGTGCACTGCTATTGGAAAACATCTTCTGGTACGGAGAACACGAATGAAGCATAACTAAATGAAGTAAGACCGAGTCACTTTGATGCATAAAAGAAACACTCAAAATGGGAATACCATAAAGACACAATGAAAACACTATTACCACAATCACATCAAAAGTGCTCACCACCCACCACCTACAGCGTGTGCGTGTGCGTGTGCAACACAGGGACGGCTTGGCATTGGATCTTGATTTTGTGACATGACATGGCATTCATAAAGACACCGAAACGTGTGAGTGGACACAAACTCAGCGTGTCCTCGTAGATAACCGGGCCCGAGCTATGGTGAGCTCGAGTATCCGGCCAAGTGTCATTTCGGCTTCCGCAGACACGTTAGCTATGCTACGATGACATGAAATATGCGATCGTGAAAGAGTGAAAAAGATCGCTGCACGTCCTGTAGCGGGCGTCTAAGATACATTTAAACACCGTTCAGCACTGCAACTGGTACGGTCGAGGAGGAACAAAGGGAAGTATTAGGCGCCAACACAGGCCTCCACCAACGCTTATGACTACGTCGGTATGACCTACGATTTCCTGGACGCAGCGGTCTTCATTTCAAACATCGCCTTGATGTTTTATTCGAAAGCTCTGCAACTTGAGTAAGTTTTAACATACATAAACACAGAAAGCAAAAGGCCTAGAAAAACCTGAATCGCCTAGAACATCTCACGATTTAACCTGGCCAACTAGGTATGCGTTAAAGTGGCTTCCAGAAATAGCCGATGAGATATACCTCAAGCCCTCATGACCGTACAAAACGCTTTGATGCTTCCAGCGCGTAGCTAGATAACTTGACAAAAATGCCCACCGGTGAATGGCAGTCCAGCTTCGACAGCTGCGGGGGAAGACAGCTTGGCGGGAAGGGGAAGGAGAGGACAGCGGGCCATCAACACCGGGGTGGACAGGTGAGCGAGGCAGGGGGGACAGGCATGTCCCCGTTCATGTCCCGATCTTGCGCTCCGCTCGCGCGGGGAACGCTCACTTCCCGTGCACAGCACAGATACGACAGAGACACTGATACACATCACCGCCGCCCCAGCGACGCACCAGCCGGCCGGCGCCTCGGCCCTCACTGCATCCCAGCGTGAGTGAAGCGGCGCTATCAGTGGGAAGGCCCGAGCACGTATGACTGCCAGAGGACACGCAAGGTGGACGTGATGGCAGACGCTGTGGGCACGCACCTTCGAGCGCCTCCTTGAGCGGATCAGGCAAACTCCTCAAAGTCCATCTCCGACAAGGCCGAGATCACGTCTGCTCCACTCACGGTTTTCCGTTTAGCTCTGCTGCGCCTGGTGACAGACGAGTGTACCATTAGTACGCAGCGCCGCCACCTCCAACCGCCCTAAGCCATCATTCGGGTCTGCCCCGGAGGAACGCGGGGGTGGGGCGGACTCGCGCCATGGATCTGGTGCGGACGCCGCAGAAAACACCGCGACAAACATACGACCGACGGAACCGAGTCAGTCATGGGTGAAAACGCACACGGCATGGCAGATCCACACCCAAATACAGTAGACTTCATGCAGTCATTCTGCCCGTCCACAGCGCGCCATACTCACAATCGTGTTGGACTGGGATGTCAGGTAGAGCACGAAAACAGAGGCCGCCCGACAGACGGACTGGCGGGCCTCTTTAGAGACGCTGCACCCCTCTGGGAGGGCGTCCTTCATCAGACGCGCCACCACAGCAGCCGGCAGGTTCAGGTCTTCAGGTCGCTCGGCCATAGTCAATCGTACAGGTACCTTGGGAATAGGATACCGTATGAAGACGACCTTCATTTTCATGAAGGGGTCTTTGCCATCGCGTGGGACTAAGCGGACTTGAATAACAGACTACACACTGTCGACCTTTCTCGCTTCAAACGTGAACGGCTTTGCTTCTCCGCAAACACCTCAGAACCAAACCTTAATTAAGTAGCTTAAAAAATTGCAATGTGAAAATCCCGATATCGTGTCAACCCGAGTCACCCCCAGGTCACACCTGTCTCTCCGAGTCACCCCCAGGTCACACCTGTCTCTCCGAGTCACCTCCAGGTCACACCTGTCTCTCCGAGTCACCTCCAGGTCACACCTGTCTCTCCGAGTCACCCCCAGGTCACACCTGTCTCTCCGAGTCACCCCCAGGTCACACCTGTCTCTCCGAGTCACCCCCAGTCACACCTGTCCTCCGAGTCACCTCCAGGTCACCACCTGTCTCTCCGAGTCACCTCCAGGTCACACCTGTCTCTCCGAGTCACCTCCAGGTCACACCTGTCTCTCCGAGTCACCCCCAGGTCACACCTGTCTCTCCGAGTCACCCCCAGGTCACACCTGTCTCTCCGAGTCACCCCCAGGTCACACCTGTCTCTCCGAGTCACCTCCAGGTCACACCTGTCTCTCCGAGTCACCTCCAGGTCACACCTGTCGCGCCTGCGGCTTTGAACTGCAGTCCACGTTTAGCCTCTGCCTGTCGCACAGTGCGACGGCACCAAATGCCAGCGAACAGTGAAGAGCCTGCCAGTGAAGCGGGGCTGAGTTCGGCCATGTTCGTGCCGCGCGCAATGCTGCAACCCCTCAGCCCCGCTGCCAGCCGCGGCCGCGAGCCGGCTGACCTTTGGTGCCAGCTGTGCCGAACAATGCACCCTGTCTGAGTCACGGTCAGAACGACGCTCGACTGTGACACTCAACACCTGTCAACAGGGGCGCAACCACCACCGGGGGTGGCGGGGTTCCCATCCCGGTCACCTTTGGGAAGATTGAATTTTTGTGCTGTGGCCACATAAAAGGACACCAAAACAGCAGTGGACCCAGTAACCTTTCAGGCATGGCTACCTCATGTCCATCACAGGCCACGGCGACGAACTAATGCCCCGTCTTCATTTTTTACTGTTCTTGTCGTTTCGGGTGTCTGGTCGGCGTTGACTTGACACACGCAACTCGAGAAGTCTCACACAAACATCAAAGATGTGAACCCATGCCAAATGTGAACCCATGCCAGGCCGTCCTTACCGTCCGTAAGGATGGCCTGAGGCGAAGAGAGCACGCCAAGAAAATTACTACTAGGTCAGAGCCCAGACATCACTACTTTAGGAGAAAATCCCAGATAAATAGCCATTTTGCTTTCGGTCTTTTCAGTGATGCAGGACCCTCGGCGAATCCTCTCGTGCTGCGCCAATTTATGACGCTGCCGTCCATCCTTGTCTGGCGATCCGTAACATTTTCACATCGGTTGGAGCAGATATCGTGCGTGCTCCTAGACGGCTAACTAGTGCCGCTGGATTAAAAGTACAACGCCTGCCTCCAATGTTTTCCCCTTTATGTAAGGCAATGATATCAGGTGATTGCTTCAATAACTTTGACAATAATATTAAATCTCCAGCTCCGAGAAAGACCGCAGATCAAGGCAATCCCGGCTAAAAGATAAAGCTAATATTCATAACATTGTGGAAAAGTATGGCAACGGTGTATTTATTGAGAACTGTCTATAGGTAACTTAAGTAATTACGCGACGAGCTGCCATCGGCCTTTTGCCAGGCGATGCAAGCTCTTGCAGCAGCTTCTGTTGTGATAATTTAACATCCCGGCTCTCGTCGACGAACATGGTAGCAGCCTCAATGCCGACCATACATTGAAGCCAACAGAAAACAGAAATAGAATTGATCGGCTGTAATGATTGGTTGGTCGTATATACTGACTGACTGATCCCATATGCTGATGATAGATGAGCGTATACACTGATTGGATGCACTGGGAAGCCGAGCTTCTCGGCACGAGTCCCGCTGTTATCTGACGCCACAGTCACAGATGTCTCGAAATACCGACGCCAAACAGATCCAGAACGCGTCTTGCTTTGCCACAAAGCGAATGCACTTACAGATTCAGTCCGTGTGAGTTTACAACGGCGAAAACGACCAATGTTGTCCAATCATCAAGGCCCATAATGCCTACGGCATCACCGCCGCCAAGACGTGGAGGTAAAAATGTGTCAATACGTTTTGTTTATTCTACGACGCCTGTGACTGCTCGGGCCATTCCCGTCACAGCCTGTCACGCTGCCTGCAGCGAGAGCAAAACAGCTGATACGAGTGCCGAGCCTGCGCCTTCACGGTTAAACATCGGACATACTGCACACAGTTTAAGGGATCGTCCTGCTCTGGTAGCACGTGTTCGGGCATATTTAAATATTTGAGCGCTTTTGGTGAATTGCAGCGTCCTTTTATCGTACCAGTTAAGGCATGTGACCCTGTAAAGACGGTTTATCCTTCGAAGCCCGATCATACTCCTATACAATATGCCGGACGGCGACCTTCCGCACGCACGCGGAACTCCTGTGCACCTGAGCAGAAGTTGTCACGAGGTTTTGTTATGCCCAGTAACTTCTTTTAACCTGATTCAGGTACTTGTAGGCTGCGTCCGCCACTGTCAGCACTCCACATGCCATGCGCAGGGTTGACATCTCCGCGGCAGGAAAACCTCTCGGTTTTGCGGACTACCTTCTAGACCACATTCAGAGTATTAGCATCGCTGATGGAATGCACAACATCAAACATACTTGGGAAAAAGCTTTCCAGCACAGCTAAGCTCATCAAGGGCTCGGCCCTGGCCTCTGCTGTATTCCATCTTGGCAAGTGATCTCTGTCTGCTATCAGTTAGAAAGGCATGTAAAATGCATCCCACCATGCACCAAAATCTCATCCTTGCACATTCAGTGTTTTATGTTGAAGGCCAGAAATTGCTTGCTTGCAAGCTTTTTGGCACTAGCTAAAAGGTGTGAGCAGTGTACAAGCAAGGCAAAGACCATTCCCTGCACAGATCTCAAATGACCATGTGCAAGCAGCTTTTCTGCCTGCCAGTGGCTATATTTATGATGCACCAGACATAACTAAGAAGCCTTTCAGTGCAAATGAAATATCATTGCCACCTGCAGCATAGCTTAGAATTACTTAAGCCATTGCACATTGGTGTGTGTATGTGCTCTACACTAGTTTACAGAGTCTTGCACCCATTTGTTATGAATCATGATGTGAACTAAAACAGCTGCCAGTTCATTGTGGATCACCAAACCAAACATATGTATTTCCCTAAGTCTTTTTATTAATCTTTTTTCATCCTACTAAACCATAGGCATGTCCTCTAAGTGGACAGCTGAATTGCTCACTTCAAGTGCAGCAATTATGAGCCATTAAAATGCAAACATTAGTTATTTACATATGCAGCTAAATTGGCAGAAAACCTTATAACATTTCATCTGCATGCTGCCCATGATGCTTTGAAATGAGACCTTTGCTGCTATTTCAATCACAGCATAACAACCAAGATAGAATGACCCACTTTTTGATACACCCACAAAATACAAACACATTCTTCACATTGTCAGGCTTAGTTGCCACACAGCCCATCATGAATGCTATTAGCCTGCAGCTGGCCTTCAACATTAGCTGCATGAAACACTTTGTTGAGGAGATCATAGTTTTCCCACAAACCACAGGCATTGATTTTCAATACCTAATTAACTGATGGACAAACTACAATTCAAGCAAATAATTTATGCCCTCGCCACGGTAGGTCACATGGGACGTATTCATACACATGATGTGCTGACACAAGTTCCCATTGCTATTTCTGTCCCCTTTTTCTGTAGTCATGACGTGCCATGTGATGGCAGCACCAATGTGTGCCATCAGGCCAGTCATCAAAAATTTCATCCACTGTGCTGGATGCTCATTTTGGATACCTTTGCTATAACAAACATGCATTGTAATTCTTACCACAATGTTGCTATGCTTGGTATATTCAAACATGTAGTTTCTGCAGTTTGGATATCAGGCCAGCATGAGTTAGCATCCTTGTTGCAATTACTTTGCACCATCTTTAGAAGAGCAGCACTATATAATGGGTCAAACCTGATAACCATCAACAGATCCTTTCCTTTTAAGATAGCCAGCGTGGTGAAAATTCTATTATGGCTGCTACACATGCAGCATGGTGGGCAGACACATGCATGAGGCAACTATAATCCATAAGATTCAGATAACTACACTTCAGATCTAGATATAAAAAATGCATTCATCTGTCTAAGCAATTAATCCTCAATGTATGTATCATTCATATCTGCAAATGCTTCAATACCTTGGAAGGCACCCATTCATCTGAGCAATTAATCCTTAAGGTATGCATCATCCAGATCTGCAAATACTTCATTATCTTGGAAGGCACCCATTCAAATGTAGCTTCAACTCAAATTTTGGTAGTACTCAGCAAGTATGTGTACATCTGACTGACAAATATCATCACCAAAATATCCAAAACGATGAAAGGTTTTCCAACACTTCATTTGGCACCGCCAAAATGGAAGCATTACCCCAGATAATTTCTTAGAGAATCATCCCAGATATTTTTTAGGCAGAATTCCAGAAAATTTTCAGTGCAGGCCAATATGGAGAATCCATTTTTGATACGCATAGCCATGACCATTGGATATGCAAAGCACACAGTGGGGGTAACTTTCGGACGGGCCAAAGCAAATCGAGAAACTCCATGCATGATGATCGGAGAGATAATTATCTGTTGAATAATTTTCCCTCAACCAAAAGCCCCCTAGATATTTGTATGTTGGACAAAACCTTGCTGGCCGCCAATCGGTACTATGGAAGTTAATCAAAGCACACAGACATATTCAATCACATCTACAATGACACCTGAATGTCAAAACCCTGAACCGCAAGCCTACCGCGGGATCCTGACACGAACAGAAACAACACGATGAACTAGAAATCGCGCGCGACCTTTCTCCAGCATACACCGAATCTGCTTCCTCCACGCCGTAAATGTCTTACGGTGGTAAAAAGGATAATAGTACTAAATATGTAGGGCTCGAAAGTCATGTTTGTATTTATGCAAAGCATGCTGATTTCCGTATATACGCAGAGCAAACTTGACACAAAATTTGTCCAAAACCTAGCAGGACATTTTATGACGCTTAAATACATGGCTTTTACCTGCCTGAATTTTGTGTCAATAAAGCTAGAATAGCCAGCTCGTGTTCGATACATGGGGCATTGCACGCCCTCGCTGGCTGTTTACCGTGCAGCTAAAGATGATATCGTGTATTTTTACTATATTTTTGTATATTTGACCAGGTGAAGCTATATCAATGTCCTAAAAAGCTTACAGTAAGTATTCTATGCAGCTTTCATCATTAGTAGGGAGAAGATCTGGACAAGCTGCAAATTTAGTTCACATTAGCATATGATATATTACCGCAAGCAAGGCTCTATGTTTTTTTCTGAAACCAAAACAATTAATTTTTAGAACCAATGAGCTGGCAGCGGTTTGCTGGGCTTGGATAAGGTTGAATTCATTTAGTGCTTATCTTCCTGAAATTGGGGTTTGAAACAATACCAAGAAACTTTTGAATATGTTACCGCAATATTCTTAGCTCCTGTAAAATGAATGTAAAATTGATTAACTAGGCTTGGAATATTTCTGAAATATATTGCACTCCAAATTAAAGCTAGTTACGTGATTATCTAATCTCCTTGCCTGCATTCTATTTTATGAATTTCACCAGGAGTGACGAAAAAGAAGCACTGGCATCGGAACGGCGGCGAGAGGCGGCGCCGTGGATGGTCGTATTCGTGTATGTGTGCGTGAGAAAGAAAGGATTGTGACAGACAGGGACATATAGTTCACGTCATTGGATGCAAGTGAGCAACAATGAAAGTCATTTTGTAACTCTCAGGAGGGCTTTTACATGCTTTTAAGAGACGCATGTAGGACTCAAAGCAGATTTGCCGATGCGTGTTTCCCCGGACTATGGGTGCTAGCCAGGGCAAAGAAAAATCTGTGAGTGCTGTGGGTGCGGCCGCCAAACCGAAGACCTCGAAATATCGTCAATCAAACAGGGATTTAGGAGAACAAAGGCTACCTAATCGAAGAAATGTCTTCACTGAACACAATGGTAAGTTAATGTGAGCTGGTTTATAATCAGGGCTGTTTTGTGCTTTTTGCACAGCGGGCTGTCATGTTTTGTTTTGTGTGTTATTATGGTGTGGAACAAGGGTGCTTTTGTTTCAGTTGTGTAATGTTATGTTTTTGAAACACCTAAAGTTCAAAGCATGGTCATTTTCTTTCCAAAATTGAACATGGTTTCACATCCAGTGATGTTAAGATCTGGTTTTGAACATAACAAATTGCTTCATTGTTGTTGTTTGTCCATCAGGAAGCAGAATTAACAGATGCTGCTGCATTTCTAGATTACCTATCATGCTGTATAAAACACCAACATAAGCCAATCTGAAAACCATGGGAGATTTTGACAAGATCTCATTCAGGCAGGGGTGGCTCACACCCAATTTAGGGCAACTTAACAATACTATTTGGCAGAAATTATTGAGTTGGAGCATTTCAGGAATTATCATCATGTGGTCCGTGAACATACAAAACTGGCGAGGTCATAGACAGTTACCACAGCTGGTGATACATGATGTGTTTGGGAGGATGTAGCATTCACAATGAGGTCTGAATCAGGCTGCCCAATACCCCATTTGGGGCATGATATTGTCTGCCCCAAGCATGTTATTGGCATTCTGCCATGATTTATTGACTGGAACATAAGGGAATGATAGTTGTTATCACATTTTGTCAAAACATGTGCATGTGGTGTGTCTAGTGCTATGACAGTCACTATAGAATATGCCAGTCTGTGGCTAGTGTCATCTCTGGGTGATTACATGATCCAGTTATTTGTTTATGGAGCAGTTTTTATCTCATGTAAATACTTTGTGATTTGATCTTATTTGTGTATCAAAAGTGATTAAATGACACCTCCTGGAATGTTTGTAAAAGGCAGCTAGTACATGTTGTTCACAATGCTACATTAGAGGAATCTGACATACCCCATCTATATGTTAGTTGGTTTTGAAAGCTTACTGAAGGGGTGCTATGGGCACCAAATAACCATAGTACTTGGCACACATCAAGACCCTCAATCAACATCAAAGGGTGTTCTTGGGTTTTGTTTGCTTTAAGGAGTGGAATTTCACCAGCAGTCAACAGTTACAACCACCTTGGCCACATGTTTTTTTAAGGCTTGTTCTCCCCACCAGGATATCCTTATTTATAAGGTCTTGTCTGGGGTTTTGAATGTTGATCTTTGTTCTGGGAAAGGAAACATTTCAAACTTCCTCAATGCCATATGTGCCACCTGTATTGGTAAAATTCCAGTGTGCTCACAATAGTAAGTTGAATATTTTAAAGCAGCCTTTTATGATATTTGATTTGTTTGGGAGCATTAGTTTCCATGAAATATGAATGCCTGTAAGGTACCCTGTTCTACACAACACCTGGAGAATGCTGTGAACTTGGTTTTTACAAAGGTATTCTAATATTTTACTCAATATGAATGCACCCAGATAGCCTTGTTTTCACTTGGAGCATGATTTGACTCATTGTTAACTTCTTCTTTACTACTGCACGTGACTTAAGTATCATGCACATTTGGTCATGCATTCCCTAAAAATAGAGATGGACATGTTTCTCTCATAATGCATGCTATGTTGAGATCTATGGTTAACTGTGTTTACATGAGTTCTCATGGGGCCCTTCTCTGTGCCATGACCAATGTCTTATTTGACTGAAGATAGCTGGTGTGCTATACTGCCTGACATGTGGTCTGGGTCAGGCAGTAGGTTCCCAAGTGATAACCACCTATAGCCTGAAAACTAATGCCTGGAAGCTGAACAGTTTAGGGATGCATGTTGCTAGTCACCATGCTTTTATGTTGGTGGGAAAGTGACTGCTGCCATGTTGCCTGAAACTGACTTGTGGGCTGAATTTATTGACTGTCTAAGTGTAAATGTGCAATTGTTCACAGGCAAATGACTAAACACTTTTTCAATTATTTACAAGCAACTGTAAATGCAGCCCAAGCAATTGATTTGCATTTCATCCCTCATCATCCTTATGTGTTTAAGTCTGGCTATTTAATGCTTTAAAACTTATTTATCATTAGGCAGTCAGGGCTGCACTGTCGTGCCCATGTGGCTGTGGCCAGGGCACATAGCAGTTGTGATTGTGACTGGATGGCTGCATGCCAGTAATTTGAGACCAAATTCATAATGGATCAAGGTTGTGATATGTCATGCTCCCTCACTCTATAATAGAACAGCACTGCATGTCAAATGAAACTGCATTGGCATTGCTTTTCTGAGATTATGTTTAATAGCTTATAAAGGGATCTTGGATGTAAGCATTTAGAAGGCTCAGAGGAAAGGCATGGAAGCAGATAGATTCAGCTATTTTTGTTGCAAAAAGGGCATTTTGTGATTCTGGTTTAGAGATGGGGAAGGCCTGTGTGTGGCTTACAGTTGTACACTTAAGCTACCTGTCCTTGCACCTCTTACACAATACATTTTGTTGTGCTGTAATAGCATTTATATGTTTTAAGCAAGCAGGTCTAAAACTGCTGGGGGCTTATCTGAAAATACATGTTTTGATGTGTTATTATTTGAGATATACAATACATGCACATTGGCAAGTGTGATGAAAAAGATGGCATGTGGTTCTGTTTCAGAACCAGTATATTTGAATGTTTGGTGTGCTTTCCAGTTATCAGTGATACAGTAGGTGCGCTTTTGTGATCAATGGCTACAGGTGATGACATGAACCATTTCTAATATCAGTACTTTTGTGGTCTAATTTTACTGAGGCTGCTTGACAGATGTTCCCAGTTGGGTTAACATGTCATGTTATCAGAATGGCAGTAGTGATGCAGGCACTGTCTGGTTTAGAATATATGTCATTGTAGTTGTAATTTGGCACCAAGGAACAAAATGATTATGGGTTATCTGTGCATGCTGAAAAGAAAGCAAACTGCAACACAGGTAGTTGGTTATGATGCTCCAGAGACATGTGTAAGTACTGGCAATGAACCAGTAATGTGTTCAGTGGTGGCTGTAGTAATTTGACAAGTGTTACCAGTGATACAGCTTTCAATGTTGCATGCAGTGTTGGCAGTAAAATATAGGAAGCTCAAACTTGATGGCATCAATTTAAGACTGGTTGGTTCTACAACCTCAGGTAATTAATGCTGGTTACATTAATATTTTCCCACTCCTGGACATGTCATGTGTACAGCTGTACTGTATGAGGAGTTGCCATGATTATCCATACAGTACAGGGACTCATATCTTAAGTCATGGCAGCCTTGTTTGCTTTTGTTTTTCTGGGCTGCTGAACTGTTCATAGATGCATGCTACAGCTTACAAACGCGACAGGACACTGTACGGTGTGCATCGATCAGGCCGCACTCGCTGGGCTCTGGGACCCGGACGCCGCCTGCCTCGGATCTCAGGGCACCTTGAGATCCGAGGCCTTGGTGGCCGTGACCGACGCACAGGATCGCCGAGGTGCGCCTCAGGGCAGGGCGCCGATTCCGCTGAATGGCGCTGTGCACTTACCGAAGTGGTCCAGCCCGGGTCCTCGTACCGGAGTCGCGCTCGCGGGGCGGCCGGGCCGCTGCGGCTTGGCTGAGGTGGGGTAACATGGCTGACCGGCAGCTGGTGGGTCAGTGGTGGCCGTTGAAGGTGCGGTGCCCAGCACCAGACTACCCACTGACTAGATCAGACCAGACTATCCAGACTATCCACTGCATGCCACCTGCGAGAGGTGCCGCAGAGCGGATCGCCTCTCGCCGTGACCAGGCGGGTCCTGGGCGACCGCTGGGGACTGGCTGGCCACGGCCGGCCCTCTGATCGCCGCTGGCCGATCGGCAGCGGGCGAGGCGGGGTCGCTGACAGTGCCCGTGACCCGAGGTCATGAGGAGGTGCCGGCCCTCTGATCGCCGCTGGCTGATCGGCGGCGGCGAGGCGGGGCCGCTGACGGCGCCCGTGACCCGGGGTCAGGTTGAGGAGGTGCCGGCCCTCTGGACACCGCGGGCCGATCGGCACGTGGGCGGCGCCGCCTGGGGCGGACTGCGGACGGGAAGCGATGTGGAACATGACCGGGCCACCGACGTCAGTGAAGATGAGAAGTGGCCGCCTCGTTAGGAACGGCCAGCTCGCCACCGACGTCGCATGGTAGCTGCTGTTCACGGACGCCGTGCTTCCTGGCATATTCAGATCAGCAACATATCATATCATGTCATGTCATATATCATATCATATCAGCAAGATCAGCTATTGCCTCGTTGGACTCCCCATCTGCTGACAAAAGGCTGGGTGACATAACGGGTGATGGCACAAACCTCCCCGTCCACGTGGGCGCCCTGTGTATCACATGTCTGCCGGCCTTCCCTTTGTCCGGGTGCGGCGTGGTTCCGACGAGGCGTTCTGATGACACCGACCAGATAAGGAGCACTAGCAGTGAGGATTTGTGCGGGATCCCGCACAAATCCAGATCCGGACTCGCACTATCTGCTGAAGCTAGTGGGCTGCCTCGCCGCCCGTTTGTGGCGCGTGTTTTTCACATCCGTACGCCGCTGTCACTCGCACTTCGTTTTGATGATGATTTGCAGTTTAGGGCGCGACAGCTACAAATGGTCATACAGCACCTATGCACTTTTTTTACTTTGGGGTAGTCCCCCGTGGTCATAGTTTAGCTCCCACCGCACCTTCCTCTTTTGTATCTACCCATGTATTTCTCTATCTCCCTTCTGTCTGGTCCTTATGTGTGTACCCTGTCTGTCAACATATCGTCTTTCTCCTAGTAGTAATGTTTCCTACTGTATCACGCCCTTCGCACCGTTTCTCTCCTCCACCAGTATATTCCTTGATTTCTCTCCTCCTGTGTTGTGTCTCTTTTCTCCTTCCCATTTGTCTGATTTCAGCCCTCTCTCCCTTCTGGTCATCTCTTACTGTCGCTGGTTTCCTCTTATTACCTCGTCGTGTTGCCAACCTTCTCCCGCCCGTCCCCTCGTTCCGTCACGACGCGCCTCTCTCTCTCTCTCTCTCTCTCTCTCTTCTCTCTCTCTCTCTCTATCGCTCTCTATCTTCTCTATCTCTCTCTCTCTCTCTCTTCTCTCTCTCTCTCTCTCTCTCTCTTCTCTCTTCTCTCTCTCTCTCTCTCTCTATCTCTCTCTCTCTCTCTCTCTCTATCTCTCTCTCTCTCTCTATCTCCTCTTTCTCTCCTCTCTCTCTATCTCTCTCTTCTCTCTCTCTCTCTCTCTCTCTCTCTCTCTCTCTCTTCTCTCTCTCTCCTCTCTCTCTCCTGTCTCCCCTCTCTCTCTCTCTCTTCTCTACTCTCTCTCTCTCTCCTCTCTCTCTCTCTCTCTCTCTCTCTCTCTCTCTACTCTCTCTCTCTCTCTCTCTCTCTCTCCTCTCTCTCTCTCTCTCTCTCTCTCGCTCTCTCTCTCTCTTCTCTTCTCTCTCTCTCTCTCTCTCTCTCCTCTCTCTCCTCTCTCTCTCTCTCTCTCTCTCTCTACTCTCTCTCTATCTCTCTCTCTCTCTCTCTCTCTCTCGCGCTTGTCTCTCCCGTTCTCGCTTGGTCTCACCGCGGCTGCCCGCGCGCCGCGGCGCGGTCAGCCCGGGACCCACCGGACCATGTTCTGGGACCAGAACCGGAGCGGGCCGGGGCCGGCGCCGGGCCTTGCCCCCAGTCACCAGTCTCCGCCGGCGCCGCCGTCCGCGCTCCACCGCGCCGGCGCCGCGGATGGCCGGGCCCGCCGTCAGCCGCGTGCCAGGGCTGGGCCCGCCGCCTGCCCTGCCGCCCGCCGCCGCGCCCAGTCGACGTGAGTGCCGGCCGTCGCCGCCGACTCTGGCCTGTTTGTTTGCACACGGCCGTGCGGTGGAGGGACGGCTTTGATGTCGCTGGCGGCGGCGTGGTTTTCCGGGCAGGGGGGCAGGGTCTGGGTGCTGACGGGGGCAGGACATCCTTGTCCGTGCCATGAGGGAACTGCGGGCGTGAGCGACACGTGCCGATGCTGTGCGCTTTAACAGCACGCTGACACGCGGCTGTTCTGTGCCCCGCACGTACAAAGACCGGTGCTTGACCTAGATGGGAATTTGAGTCGATTCTGCGATCAACCAATTGTTTTTTTTTCTGGGACGGGGCGGAATGGATTCCTGTGACATTGTTAGTGAGGAGGGTCAGAGCGTAGTCTTTCGTTTTGTCTGGAATCGGTGATATGTCGACCGACATAGAAAGAAAGCGATGTTTTTCTCTGACGATCGTGTGATTTTAGTCCTTATATTTAGTCCCTACATTTAGTCCGCTTGAGCTGCCATGCAGCTCAAGCGGCGGTTCATCATGTAAAGCATTGTCACTGGAGCGGACTTCATCGACGTCGTCACCCCAATGCCGGGGTGAGCCACACGTCATCGAGTCAAAGTCTTAGTCAACTTGGAACTGTTGTGCGCCACTCGGTGCCAGAGTTAAAATCAACTCCTGGCGCAGCGAGTCGGAGTTTGGACCGATTCCGCATGAGGCACAGGTGATGCCTCATCCAGTCGGTCGGATATATGGGTATAAAGTACGCATCTAAGTTAAAGGGCCGTGTGACTTTTCAAGGTCAGTATCAGTGGGTACGTGCCCTAAAATTTTTGGGATGCACGTGTTAGGACAGGGGAACGCAATTGTGCTGATGTGTGAAACCGCTGCACTGATTCAACGGAGCTGCTAGCGTACACTTGGTGGCGTTCCAGTCTCCATCTGTGCATCAACGGAGCTGCTAGCGCACACTCGGTAGCGTTCCAGTCTCCATCTGTGCATTGTTTCGGTCAACGGAGCTGCTAGCGCACACTTGGTAGCGTTCCAGTCTCCATGTGTGCAGTGTTTCGGTCGTCGCCGGCCGGCTTTGGCGTGACCTGACATCTGGAGCGCTCTGCGGGCCGTTTGACGGGCACATCGCCGGCCGGTGGGGCAGTGCGGCCGGCCGCCGGGCGCCCCTCTGGAGCGTGACGACAGCGCCGCGCCGCCGGCCCACTGCTCCATATCGGCCGGCGTCACCAACCGCGCGGAGCGGGCCGCGCAGAGGTGCCGAGCCGAGCCGAGCCGAGCCGAGCCGAGCCGGCGGTCACGAGCGGCGGCCGCGGCCGCGGCCGAGCGCACCCGGCCGTCGCCGGCTCCCCTGTCCGCCCTCCGCCGGAGTCCGACAGGGTCGAGGGGACGCCGCAGGCCGTGGACTGGGCCACCGGCGCAGAGACCGCGCTGCTGTCGGCGCCGGAGGCGCCGGCATACCCCGCTGCTTGTCGGAGGGCGCCGCTGGTGCCCTCGGGCGCGGTGACTCGGTGTCGGGGATCCGTCGGGCAGCTGCCGGGGTCTGGCGCCGGGCGCGGTGACTCGGTGTCGGGGATCCGTCGGGCAGCTGCCGGGGGCTGGCGCCGGGCGCCGTGACTCGGTGTCGGGGGGCGCGTCGAGCGGCTGCCGGGGTCTGGCGCCGGGCTCGGTGACTCGGTGTCGGGGGGCGCGTCGGGCGGCTGCCGGGGTCTGGCGCCGGGCTCGGTGACTCGGTGTCGGGGGGCACGTCAGGCGGCTGCCGGGGTCTGGCGCCGGGCGCGGTGACTCGGTGTCGGGGGATCCGTCGGGCAGCTGCCGGGGTCTGGCGCCGGGCTCGGTGACTCGGTGTCGGCGGGTGCGTCGGGCGGCTGCCGGGGTCTGGCGCCGGGCCCGGCGCGCCGCCGCCGCCGGTCGCCACAAGGAAAGCGGCACCGGCTGACCGCAGCCCACAGCAGAGCCCGCACGGCGGCCGGAAATCGGCCGGCGGCTGGCGATAGAGTCGCTCCGGTAGAGCCGGCTGATGGGCCGTACAGGCTGCTGGCGGCGGATAGAGCCGCTCCGGTAGAGCCGGCTGATGGGCCGTACAGGATGCTGGCGGCGGATAGAGCCGCTCCGCTAGAGCCGGCTGATGGACCGTACAGGCTGCTGGCGGCGGATAGAGTCGCTCCGGTAAAGCCGGCTGATGGGCCGTACAGGCTGCTGGCGGCGGGTAGGGCCGCTCCGGTAGAGCCGTCTGATGGGCCGTACAGCTGCTGGCGGCGGGTAGAGCCGCTCCGGTAGAGCCGTCTGATGGGCCGTACAGGCTGCTGGCGGCGGGTAGAGCCGCTCCGGTAGAGCCGGCTGATGGGCCGTACAGGCTGCTGGCGGCGGATAGAGCCGCTCCGGTAAAGCCGGCTGATGGGCCGTACAGCTGCTGGCGGCGGATAGAGCCGTTCCGGTAGAGCCGTCTGACGGGCCGTACAGGCTGCTGGCGACGGATAGAGCCGTTCCGGTAGAGCCGGCTGACGGGCCGTACAGGCTGCTGGCGGCGGATAGAGCCGCTCCAGTAGAGCCGGCTGATGGGCCGTACAGGCTGCTGGCGGCGGATAGAGCCGCTCCAGTAGAGCCGGCTGATGGGCCGCTACAGGCTGCTGGCGGCGGATAGAGCCGCTCCGGTAGAGCCGGCTGATGGGCCGTACAGGCTGCTGGCGACGGATAGAGCCGTTCCGGTAGAGCCGGCTGATGGGCCGTGCAGGCTGCTGGCGACGGATAGAGCCGTTCCGGTAGAGCCGTCTGACGGGCCGTACAGGCTGCTGGCGGCGGATAGAGCCGCTCCGGTAAAGCCGGCTGATGGGCCGTACAGGCTGCTGGCGACGGATAGAGCCGCTCCGGTAGAGCCGGCTGACAGGCCGTACAGCTGCTGGCGGCGGATAGAGCCGGAAGGGCCGTCTCCAGTCAGGGCGGGGCTGGTGGCGACGGTGGACTGCTCGCGCCCTTGGCCGGCCTGACCGCGATGGAGCTGGCGATGGCCGTGGGGCCTTTGTCCGACGGCCATCGGCAGCGGATTTGCGTCAAATATTAATGCAGGTTGCCGTTGGTAAACACGGCCACTCGCCGGCTGCCGGTCTGATCTTATCCACGAGCAACGTGTGGTGGTGGTGGGGGGGGGGGGGGGGGATGGTGTCGGCGACGGGCCCGTTTGTATGTGGGTGTGCCGGTGACGACTGTCGATGTTAGTGCTGGCCGGTCACGACTGCCATTGTCTGTGTTGGAGCCAGCCCACCCTGGCCGCCGCGGCCGGCGTCCCCGGCGCGCGCGGCCAGCCGCGGCCGGCGTGGTGACAGACGCTGGCCCCAGACGGACAGCGTGCGCGGCCCGGCGTCGCCCGTCACCGCCGCGTGCCGCGCCGTCCCGTCTGTGGACCTCACGCGCCGCCGCCGCCGCCGCCGCCGCCGGTGCTATACGGGGCAGGCCGGGCGGCCGGCCGCCTCGCACGCTGGCCACCGGCATCGGGCGGCCGGACGTCCACGGCGACGGGCGTGATTGGTGACACGCCCGTGGGAAGCTCGTTTGCGGCGGACATTAAACGGCGGCGCCCGTGCCGCCGTGATGCATGGCCGTGGAGCACGTGACTCCGCGCCGTTGAAGCGCGCCGGTGCTGCTGCGGTGAAATCGCACATTGATGATGGTTGTCGGGGTCAGTTTTGAACGCCGAAAATGATTTTTTCTGAGGATTAGATTTTTTCTGCAGGTCTCGTTACAATCACGGAAATGTGACATTTCCGGACGGGCCTGGAAATACCATGTGTTGCAACAGCTCCGTCATTCGATGTGGCTGCGGTCAGCCTGTGTACAGACCATCAGAGCCTGCCGTCGAGGCGCGTGCCGTCGGAGATGACGGCGGATGTGGTCACGCGGACGGCACCGCTTCCCGGATGGGCTCCGACCATGTGAGAGAGCTCGGCCGCGGCCCGACGGGCCACCATAACGGCGCGCCGCCAGCCGGCCACTTACCTTTGTGTGGGAGCGGCCGGCGCTATCGACGCGTCCAGCGCGCCGGCCGGCGCCAAACGGCCGGGTAATCGTGCCGGGCGCGGGGCCGATCGTGTTCCGACGCGCGAACGGGCGCGCATTGGGAGCGACTTGGCCAGGCGGGTGATCAGCAGCGGTGTGATTGGACGGGCAATCGGGAGCGTGACCGGAGGAGCGTCGGCGGGTGGACGCGTAATCCTGGGCCAGGTCTCCGCGGCCACATCCTATCGCCTAAGTGACACTAACTGGTAAGTGCCAGGCCATAGAGCTGCACTGGCCGAGAAATTACTCCTGATGAGTGTAATTGCAGAAGCTCGGCTGTGGTGACTATTGAGAGGAGTCACCCTCTGTGGAGGGTAGTGTGCGGCGTACACGTCTTCTCTGCACGGGGGTGGACGCGCCGTTTTCGCGGCGGACGTCCTTCGCCAGCCAGACGACCGCGTTCGCCGCGGCGCCGCGCGGCCCACGGGAGCTCGGGCCCGTCTCCGGTGCCACCGCGGCGTCTTTCATCACAGCCGGTGCCCCGGCGGCGGTGTGGCCGGGTGCGCCTCCGGTCGCCCCACATCGGCCGCACTGTGGGCGGCCGCCATGTGTCGCCGGATTTCTCCGTCTCTCGCCGCCGCCGCCGCCGCCGCCGCTCGTCCGGCCATGTGTCCACGGGGACCGGCTGCGCGGCGGCCGGCCAACACCGCGGCGCTCTCGCTGCGAGCGGCGAGTGCCGCCGGCGGGCCCCGGCCGTGGCGGCGCCGGCGGCTGCCGGCCCGGCCCCCGCCCGCCTGTTCCGACCGTCTGGGTGCCGGTGGGCGGAGACGGCGGCGGTGTGTTGCAAGCGCGCCGTGCTGATGGCGGGCCGGCTCGGGAAACACGGGGTCAGAGGGCGGACACGCGGAGCTCGGGGCCGACCGCCTCCGGTGTCGCCCGCCGTCGATCGCGTCCGCCGCCGACTGCGCGCCGGCCGCTCGCGGCGGGATTAGTACGCGTGCCCAGCAGCGCGGCCGCCGTTTTTACGCCGCCGATTTTCGGCACGAGTGCGCTGAGCGAGGCGCGCCGCCGGGCGGGCGCCGCCGGCTGCAGCCGGTCGCCCGCGCCCGCGCGCACGCGGCGCGCTGCATACCACGCCGGGTGTCCGCCGCTCGGCGGCGATTTATTTGTCTGGAGCGGCTCGACGCGTACCGTGGGGACGGTGGGACGGGCGGGACCGCTGCCGGCGTGGTGCCGCTCCTGCCGCCACGGTCCCGCCGACAGCCGGCCAGGACGGACCGACGACCGGCTGTCCTCAGGGTGGGGCTGTCCTCAGGACGGACGGAACGAAACGGCGGCTGTGTGGCCACGCGCCGCCGCCGGCGACCGCGGGATCGTCCCAGCGCACGCGTGACGTCCGTTCTCCGCGTCGGATGAGCTCACAACTGGTTTTGCGCGGGTTATGTTATCTTGACGGTGCTGGCAGATCTTCCCCAGTCAGGTGCCCTCGCCTATCTGGGCGTGTTTGTCGAATCCAGCAACTCGTGACCCTTGCAGTAAAAGGGTGGCAGTAACGTGCTGTTCATGAGCACGCGGATCAATCTAGCGATCATTCAAACCGCAACATACTTTTTTGTATGGCTTATCGATCTTCCAGCCATCGAGCCTGTGCTTTGTTGCCTTCCTGCTTGATGTGAACCGTCGTTCACCTTTTGACTGGATACTTGTACCGGATCTTCCTACGTGTCGAAGCATCGCATTGGCATGAACGGTTTCAGAGGCTCATTGGTGTCCCGTAACATTTTCACGGTCACTTACGGCTGGGGCGGCCTCGGTGGGTCGATGTTTGGTTGCCCAAATGACTACGCGCCTGTCTGAGTTTGTGAGTGATCCACCGCGAGATTTTGTGTTGGTTCTGCGTCCAATTGTCTGTCTTTGTATCCGACCATTGTATTTGTTTCGTGTCGGGCTGCAGCGACAGTCCCGCGTCAGTGTGTCGTGTGGCTGGCCGGGCTGGCCGTCCGCCGCCGCGCCGGGTTGTGTGAGTGGTCCGGTGCCGGGCCCTCCCAGTGTCCCCGCGCCGGACGCCGGCAGTCGTCCCGAGCCAGCCGCCTCGGCGGTGCCCGGCACGGAGGGCCGTAACTGGGCGCCGCCGTGCCCCCCGTCGGCCGCGCTGCACCGTCCGCCCGCCCGCGCCCCGCAATCCCGGCGGCCGACCATCGATCCGCCAGCTGCCTCGTGGCCGGCCGGCCGCCGCCGCCGCCGCCGCCGCCGCCGCCGGCAACACCCGGTGCGATGCGGCCGCAACGGCCGGAGCTTGGGCACGGCGGCGCGGGGGCACGGCAGCGCGGGGTGCTCGCTGACCGCCGTCCGTGTCTGGCTGTGTTCGCAGAGGCGCTGCTGGCCACCCGACCGCGCCAGCCGTTCCCCGACATCGGCCTGGAGCCGGACCAGGTGTCACTCGCCTCCAGCGTTACAGGTCAGAACTGGCTCACGCCCGGCGGCCGCGGCCCAGATGCTGGAGACACCTGGGGTCACTGGACTGATGCTAGAGACGCCTGGGGTCACTGGATATATGTTGGAGACGCCTGGGGTCACTGGACAGATGCTGGAGACGCATGGGGTCACTGGACAGATGCTGGAGACTGGGGTCACGGGAAAAATGCTGGAGACGCCTGAGGTCACTGGACAGATGTTGGAGACCGGGGTCACTGGACTGATGCTGGAGGCGCCTGAGGTCACTGGACAGATGCTGGAGGCTGGGGTGACTGGACAGATGCTGGAGACTGGGGTCGCTGGACAGATGCTGGAGACGCCTGGGGTCACAGGACAGATGTTGGAGTCTGGGGTCACTGGACGGATGCTGGAGGCACCTGGGGTTGTTGGACAGATGCTGGAGACACCCGGGATCGCTGGATAGATCCTGGAGACTGGGGCGTTGGACAGATCTGAAGACGCTTAGGGTCACTGGACAGATGTTATAGACTCTGGGGCTTTGGACAGATTCTGGAGACGCATGGGGGTCACTGGGCAGATGTTGAAGATGCCTGGGGTCACTGGACAGTGCTGGAGACACGTGGGATCACCGGTCCAGCACTAGAGACTTTGTGGCCATTCGTCAGACGCTGGAGGCTCGTGAGGTGTATTGTAGTCAAGTCTTCAGTCGACGCCGACTCCAGACATCACCGATCAGACACGAGGAAGATCCACGCGGTCACCGCTGGCTGGGTTACCGGTGGACCGCCCCCTCCGCTCTCATGCTGTTCAGTAGTCGGCGGGCCGTTCTCCTCCGACATCTGCGGCTGCCGTTGATCTCTGCAACCCTACGCGTCAGCCAGTGCCCAGATTACGCCGCTTCGGCTGAAGGCTGCCCGTCGACTTCCACCACACCGGTGCGGGGGCTGTTAAGCGCTATTATGTAGACAGCGTCTCACGGGCCGAAGGGGACTGCGCACCTGGCTCAGGCTGGTGTGTAGAGATAAGGCATAGAAGAGCTGCGGCACTGCTTTTTGTGTGGAGTGGGACAGAAAGGTTATGTCTTCCGATGTAGGGTTGTGGTTTTCGCCGCTGCGGGCTCCCCCCCCCCCCTTCCCTCCCGCCCGTCCCCGTGACGGCCGGGATGCGATGCGGTCGGCGGATAATCATTGCGTCACGGACCACTGGCCGTGAGTGGGAACACAGCTGACTTCCGCACCATGTCCTTTGTCTCTTGTCTCGTATGGAATGCTTTCTTCTCCAGGCAAGATAAGCCCGACGGTGGCCCCGCCTCCTCCAATATCTCCCGCCTGGTGCTAAGCTGGACACCGTCCTCACCTCCTCCAATGTCTCCCGCCTTGTGCTGAGTAAGCCGGACGGTGGCCTCGCCTCCTCCAATGTCTCCCGCGTGGTGCTGAGTAAGCCGGACACCGGCCTCCCCTCCTGCAATGTCTCCCGCCTGGTGCTGAGTAAGCCGGACGGTGGCCTCCCCTCCTGCAATGTCTCCCGCCTGGTGCTGAGTAAGCCGGACGGTGACCTCGCCTCCTCCAATGTCTCCCGCCTGGTGCTAAGTAAGCCGGACACTGGCCTCGCCTCCTCCAATGTCTCCCGCCTGGTGCTGAGTAAGCCGGACGGTGGCCTCGCCTCCTCCAATATCTTCCGCCTGGTGCTGAGTAAGCCGTACGGTGGCCTCCCCTCTTGCAATGTCTCCCGCCTGGTGCTGAGGTCGCCCTTTTCCTAGCAATCAGCTGTGAGTGTGAACCAGTTCGCTTCCGCAAACATTCATCCGGAACTGCAGGGCTTGACGTCACAAGCCCACTTCCGGTGGACGCCGCGGGGTCCTCCCACGTCCGCGCTCAGGCTCGTCGGGTCGTCCATCAGCTGAACGGATTCCGCTCTGCGCCGCTCGCCGCCCCGCGGGGCAGGGAGCACGAGCGAGACGGGCGGCGCCGAGCCCAGCGGCCAGCCGGATGTGCGGCGCGTGATATCGCGTCGGCCGCAGCGGCGGTGGAAACATGTGCAGCAGTCGGCAGACGAGGCGCGGGACAGCGACCGAAAGTGAACGAACGAGAATCGATTGACCATCGAATCGGCAGATGGGCGTGACAGAGCGGCGCGAGCCGGCTCACCTGGCGACTTTCGCCGCTGTCTGCGGCCGGCGCCGTGTCGCCGCGCCGTCAGCCACCGGCGGCCCGCCGTCGTGCCGATGCGGACGCCGGGCGCGCCGACGCTCGGGCGGCGGTCGGCCGGCCGGCGGACCGCCCTGTCCCAACCGGAGCAAAGGAGTGCGGAGCAGACCAGACCAGGGCAAACCAGACCAGACCTGGGCAGGGCTGACCTGACCTGACCTGACCTGACCTGACCTGACCTGACCTGACCTAGACCAGACCAGACCAGACCAGACCAGACCAGACCAGACCAGACCAGACCAAGGCCGAGCCGGGCCGAGCCGTGGCCTTCTCGTCTGGGAGCGCTGAGTCCCGCGCACTCCCGGAGGCCGGCCGGGGGCCGCTCAGGTGGGGGGGGGGGGGGGTCGGGGTGAACCCGCCGCGTGCCGACCGTCGATGGCGGTTCGCGGCGACTCTCCCTCCGGCGGCCAGGCTCGAAGCCGGACACGACCGTTTCTCACACCCACCTGTTGACCAGCTGCTGCGGTCGCCTTGGAGAGGGTACCAAATGGCTGGGCATGCCCTCACCAGAAGCTGTTCAGCCGCCCCATGCTGTTATCGGCATTGATAAATAGCCCCGTCAACGGAATTGGTCTCAGCTGGGTTGTTAGTTGTGATTGGGCAGAGTACCGTTGCTTCATTTCAAGGTAGTTTTTGTCTTTTATGGGCTACCGTTAATGTGCTGAAGCCATTTATAGAAGTGATTTGAAAGGCAGCCTGGCCAGGTTACAATTTTCATAAACAGCATGGTTTCAATGCCGATGGCACCAAAGAAGCCCCTGGTAATAAAGAAATTGATCAAGTGAATTGTAGGGCGTTTAGTGTGCTTTTAGTGTTGAGCTGTGCGTTAAGCGCACCTCCCTGTTGACGTGCTCGCTGGTGGCAGCTTAGAATTAAAGTTAGAAGCCTGACAGGATTGGCGTAAATGGTATGATGTGGCCGCACGGGTCTCATCTATAAATCATTCCCTTAGTTCTATTGTCTGGGGTAAATGAAAGTGCTGTGACATCGGGGTAGAAAACCTGTTTCGTGGCTTGTTCATGTTATCTGTTTGTTCACTCAAAGTCAGCTTTTCTCTATTGTGACGGATTACCTCATGAGCATTCTTTTCATTTGTCACGTTTATTGGACGCAATCGCAGTGTCTCACAAACTGTGTAATCAGAGTAGATAGCGGTTTGTGATTGCTTCTCGTCTCCAAGTATCATGTTGCGTCGGGTGGAGTGGCTGGCTGATCCTGTTCGTGCTCGCTGCCCGCCCAGCCGTGGTTGCGATGGATCCGGCCGTGCGTGATGCTGCCCTCGTGCGCCGCGTTGACCGCCGCTCTCCCCTCCGTCGGTCAGGCGGCCGCTGGCAGAGCAAGGAGAACCTGCTCTCGGACGTGGTGGACGACCCGGAGACGTTCGTGGCGCTGTACGACTTCCAGGCGCAGGGTGACAATCAGCTCAGCCTGCGCAAAGGTGCGGAACGGCCGCAGCTCGGGGCCGTGCGGTGCGGGGATGGCCGGCCCGCCCCCGTCCTCCGGCATACTGCTGACCGGCTGAGGAGCCACCCTGAACAGAACACGGGGGTCATGCTCTGTTCGTGAGTGGTGTCCTGTTTGGGACGGAGCTGTTATCTTGTGTGATTCCCTGGTTGGTTGATTTCCGGATTCCTTGCGCGGTTGGCTTTGGTTTCCTGTGGGCTGCGGTATTGGTGTTCTGTTGGGCCCATGTCTACTCTGTGTGATACTGATGTGCGGATACCATGTTGTGGACACCGGCACTGTACCGGCACCTGCACGTCTGGGAAACCGGAGGTGCGGGGTTCGATTCCTCGGGGTGTCTGTCCTTCCTCCTGGGGAGAGGCAGGTACGGCCGTATAGCCTCAGCATTTGAGTGCATCGTAAAGCCCCAGATAACAGCAACAAGAGCTTTCATGTTGCGTGACACGGGTGATGTTTGTGTTACCTGGAGGTGGTGACCTGTGTTACTCGGAAGTGATGGCCTGTGTTACCTGGAGTTGACCTTTGTTATCCGGAAGTGATGACTTTGTTATCCGGAGGCGGTGCCCTGGTTACCAGAGGTGGTCACCTATGTTATCTGGAGGTGGGTGACCTACGTTACTGGAGATAACGACTGATATGCCCCAGAGGCGGTGACCTGTCTTACCCGGAGGCGGTGACCTGTGTTACCTGGAGGTGGTGACCTGTGTGCCCCGGAGGTGGTGACCTTTGTAGCACGGATGTGGTGTCAGGTGTGCCGCGAACTTCACGTCCTTTGTGGCCGGGAGGTTCAGGTGCGTGCCACACAGGGGTGTCGCGCTGACGCCCCGCTCCGTCCGCAGGCGAGCAGGTGCGCGTGCTCAACTACAACAAGTCGGGCGAGTGGTGCGAGGCGCACAATCTGAAGGGCGACGCCGGGTGGGTGCCGTCCAACTACGTGACGCCGGTCAGCTCGCACGAGAAGCACAGCTGGTACCACGGCGCCATCTCGCGCAGCGGCGCCGAGTACCTGCTCAGCTCAGGTGGGACGTAGAGGCCGGCCCCGGGCTCGGCTGTGCTCCTCTGCGAGTGGTGTCTCGGCGCCGAGGCCTGCTCGCGCTCTATGGGAGCAGGGGCGGCTGTGTGCTCCTCTGCGAGTGGTGTCTCGGCGCCGAGTACCTGCTCAGCTCAGGTGGGACGTGGAGGCCGGCTCCGGGCTCGGGCAGGCACGGCGCCGAGGCCCGCTCGCGCTCTGTGGGAGCGGGGGCGGCTGTGTGCTCTCCCGCGAGTGGCGTTAGGGCGCTGGAAGCCGGTGCTATCCGTGGCTCGTGTGTCTGTTTGCCGTCTGCCGAGGCGGACGGACAGGGCGGTGGGCCTCGACCGTCCCCGCCTGCCTGCCCGCCTACAACCGCTGACTGTGGCCTGTGTGTCTGTGTGCGCCGTCTGGGCGAAGGCCTGCCCTCTCGAGGTGTGTGCCTGCCTGCTGAGGTGAGCCGTCGGTGCTGGAGCTGACCGTCTGTGTGGCTCCGGCAGGTATCAACGGCAGTTTTCTGGTGCGTGACAGCGAGTCGAGCCCGGGCCAGCTCAGCATCTCGCTGCGGTTTGACGGCCGCGTCTACCACTACCGCATTACTGAGGACGGACACGGCAAGGTACGGCCGGCGCTCGGTCGCCGGCCCGCACGCGGGCTGCTAGCCACGAGCTGGGGGGAAGCGGGAGGGTGTGGCGTCGCTGATGTCAGGCGGACGCGGCGACAAGTGCGTGTGGTCATGTGTTTGTGCCTCCGTGCTGGACCGCCGTGCAGTGTGTGAACGCTGCCGAGGTATCGGTCATCGGATCAGGCTATGGCATTGTTACTGAGCGGTGTGGCGACTGTGCCGATCGGTGTCCCGCCCGGGATCGGCCATGTGCACGTGCGGAGCGGAGCCGCGCCGTGTGCGTCGTCGCCCGGCGCCGACCGTTCTCCGGCCTGTGCGCTAGCTGTACGTGACGTCGGAGAGCCGGTTCAACACGCTGGCCGAGCTGGCGCATCACCACTCGTCACACGCTGACGGTCTCATCACCTGCCTGCTCTACCCGGCACCCAAGCGGAACAAGCCCACCGTGTTCGCCGTCAGTCCAGGTACGGCACCGCGCGCGGCCCGCCTCGCGGCGTGGCGCGAGCGTGTCGCTGCCTGCCGACGCCGGCGCCTCCCGCGCGGCCGGCCTCGCGACGCGGGAGGGTGTGTCGCTGCCTGCCGACGCCGGCGCCTCCCGCGCGCCCGGCTGCCTCACCGCGTCCTGGCCCCTGCCCGTGGTCGAGGCGCCGTACCGATCCGGCCGCTGGCGTGGCTCCAGGTGCGCCTCGGGCCACCACTCCCTGCGCTGCCTGGGGTGTCGGGCAATGCTCGGTTCATGGTCCGGTGAGGTGTCGGGCATGCGGCCATCGGACCGCGGTTTCTTGACGCTCCTCTGCCGTTTTCATCTCAACGAGTTCCCGCCCTTCATCGTGTGTCAGACCTGAAGCTGTTTCTTCCGTGTTCGGTATATCGTGCCATTATGTTGACACGGTGGTAAGCCGAGCTGTATGGTTGAGTTGCCTGGCATAATGCCACAACGCTCTCACGTCATGGCTCCGCCTGCCACATTCTCACCTCACTGACATGGTTTAACATTATCTGACGTTCTTGCCGCGCTGATGTTTCACCTACTATCTTGGTCTTACTTAAATGCTGTGATCAGCTCACCGGCCACCACGTCCTCGTCGCGCCACCGCTGCCACCAAATGCCACGCCACCTACCCGCTCTGTCGTGGGCCCCTTGTTTCCGTCGTGACTTCCTTTCCGTGTCCTCCATCCCCTGAGACCGCCTTTCTCTCTTTCTTCCTCCCCGCCCTCCCTCCGCCCGTTCGTTCCTCCCCAGCCTCCTCGGTGTCGGTCTCCGCGGCGACCGCTCGTGTCTGCGCACCTGACCGGCGCGTCACCGGCGCCGCGCGCTCACCTTGGCTGCCTGTCTGTCGCGGCTGCCGGCCTGGCCGCCTCCGCCGCCGCTCGACGCTCGGAGGCCGGGCCGCCGGCGGTCCGCTCTCAGGGCGCCCCCTGTGTCTGTTCATAGGTGCCCGCCACCGGAGAAAGGACCGCAAACGCTCTAAGCACCCGGACATGTTTGTGAACGGCTCCCTGCCAGCCCGATCGAGTAGGTGCCGGCCGGCCGGCCGGCCGGGCCGTCGCCGCCGCCTGGTGTGACTAACCCCCTCGGCAGCTAGAGTAGCGGCGTGCTGTGACGTAACCGCTGCATGGCTGGGCCGCCGCCGCGCGCGCGCGCGGCATGGGACGCGCTGCCCGGCCAGCTGTCGCTGCGTGCGGAGCCGCGGGGCGGCGGGCGCCGGGGCCGTGCGCGCGGCAGGCCGGGCGGCTCCGCGGCCGCGCCGGTGTGACCCTGCTATGCGCCGCCTCTGGACCGGCGGCCTGGCGCTGCCTCTGTGACTGGAGTGGGGAGACCGCCCCCCTGCGCTGGCGGCGGGGCTGCGAGCCGGGCGCTGTGGCTCTCCGTACGCTGCCGCCGGGGACCTGCCTGGCACGCGATGGGTGGTGGGCGGCGCTCTGTCCGCGACCGTACCGTGTCTCGCTCTCTGACTGTGACCGCGCCGTGCGCCGCCGCCCCTGACGCCGCCCGCCGGCCGGCCGCAGAGACGGACAAGTGGGAGATCGAGCGCACGGACATCACCATGCGGCACAAGCTGGGCGGCGGCCAGTACGGGGACGTGTACGAGGCCGTCTGGAAGCGCGGCGGCCGCCAGGCCACCACCGTCGCCGTCAAGACGCTCAAGGTGCGCGCCGGTCGGCGACGGCGCGCCCGAGCCGGGCCTAGCTCCATGCCTGGAGCGCGGCCCTGCGCTTCGCTTCTGTGATGGCCGTGGACGAGACTACACGAATGCGTGTGTGGTTTGTGACGGTTGCCCTGTGGTGGCAAAGAGTAAAGAGTATAAGAGGTAGTAGTCCTTTGTTTGATTACCTCATTCACTTTTTGTCGTCTGTGTGGTAATGCACCGATTACGGTTCACTGTCTGCCGGACCCTGGATCCGCCTTGTCGGCGTGGCTGACCCGTGATTGAAGCCTGGACGGAGAGCGGTGACAGCGCTATGAACCAGTCCGTCGAGGAGTGCGGCGCCACCACCGGTGTGATCGGGCGGCCGGCGCTGGGTCCTTTGGTGAACGTGACGCCCTCCGTTACGCGGCAGGAGGACACCATGCAACTGGACGACTTCCTGGAGGAGGCGGCCATTATGAAGGAGATGAAGCACCCCAATCTAGTCCGGCTGCTGGGTAAGGCACGACCTCACACGCGGCCTGCTCCCGCCGCACAGGCTGCCCTTGGCGGCCGGGTGCCCACCCATCTCTTGAAATATGTACGCGTCTGGGTGCTGGACCTCGACTGAGAACGGCCGACCGTCTCAATGGACCGCGTGGCTCTGTGAGAATGGATGTCGTGACGCTGTAAGGGTGGGACTGTTAGAAAAGATATTGCTGTAAGTTTGCGGTTGTGTAAAAAATATGACTGTGTGGAGATGCAGTGGCGGCAAAAGATGCGGCGGCTCTGGCTCCGCATGGCGGCCGCGCTTGCTCTGCGAGGGCGGCCTCGGCGGCTGCGCGCGCAGCGCTGCCGGCTGACCTGACCCCTCCGTCAGGCGTCTGCACGCGAGAGCCGCCCTTCTACATCGTGACCGAGTTCATGTCACGCGGCAACCTGCTCGACTTCCTGCGGTCGGCCAACCGCGAGGAGGTGGACGCCGTCGTGCTCATGTACATGGCCACGCAGGTACGCGGCCGGTCTGGGCGTGTGAGGCGGCCGGTGCGCCGGCCACCGCCGCGGCCCGGTCACCGGTTGGGCCGGGGTCAGCTGCGAGGGCCCTGCTGTAACGACGGCTGATGCGGGCTCGTGGTGCCGCCCGGCGACGACCTGACTGTGTCAGCCCAGCGCGGCTGCGGCTGCGGCTGCGCGGATAGCCAGCGCGCCCATAACGCCATCACGGCCTGACAGCCTTGGGTATAGCCGGCTGTTGCCCGCTGCCGTGGGCCGCTGTTCGTCCCGGCCGTGTCGGTGTCCCCCTTCCCCCTCGGCCACTGTGCGGCTCGGCTGTGTCGGCGTCTCTCCCGCCCGCTGCCGTGGGCCGCTGTCCGGCCCTGCTGTGTCGGCGTGTCTCCCGCCCGCTGTTTTGGCGTCTCTCCCTCCCGCTGCCGGCGCGGCGCGTCTGACCGCCGCTCACACCGTCAGATCGCGTGGGCCATGAGCTACCTGGAAAGTCGCAGCTTCATCCACCGCGACCTGGCGGCGCGCAACTGCCTGGTGGGCGACAACCAGCTGGTGAAGGTGGCCGACTTCGGGCTGGCACGCCTGATGCGCGACGACACGTACACGGCGCACGCCGGCGCCAAGTTCCCCATCAAGTGGACGGCGCCCGAGGGACTCGCCTACAACAAGTTCTCCACCAAGGTGATGACGGTGACGTCCGCCGGTGTGGCGGTGTGGAGAGGTTCGGGTGGGGAGGAGCGGCGCGGGGGAAGTCTGTGCGATGTGCAGCTGAACAGGGTGGGTGATGGCGGGGACACCGTCGCGGTGGTGCCTCCGGTCGTGCGCCAGGCGCTGTCATGCCGCCACCTCACGGGATGTCTCGAGCTCGGCTCGCGGTGCGCGGTCTGCATGGGTGTGTTTTACCCGGTTTACATGGGCAGCCGAGGATAATTCGAAATTCGGAAACGGATCATGCGACGTTAACCCTCTCGGCGAGGGGCGTTTACATGGGCGAAATCGGCTTTACGTCGGATTAACGGTCGATAGTTCGATCCCGCTTAGTTCGAACCAAGGAACGGGTTATGGCGAAAAAACTGCGCTTTTGAGGCGAACTGAACAAAACGAAGAAAAAAAGCCGGTACTCTGCGTATGGATGGCGAATGTCACGAGCCATGGTGGGCGCGAGACCAGCTTTGAGGGCGAGGAGGAGATGGACTTCGTTGGAAAAATGATCTGTGGGGACTCATAGGCTTTGTAGCTACAGCACAAGCCATAGCACTTGAAACACAGGAGTGCGCAGTCAGCACTGCCAAATCTGTCACATAAGCAGTGTTATATGCAAATTTTTACTAGACAGGAAAACTGGCTAGCACGAAATCAGTTTTTCTTGTATTGGCCAATGACACTCACAAACTTACCACATCATCAGTATGCCACCAGCATCATGTCATCTACTCTGCGCAGCCCAAGAAACACAAACTTTGTAGCTACAGCACAAGCCATAGCACTTGAAAACAGGAGTTGCGCAGTCAGCACTGCCAAATCTGTCACATAAGCAGTGTTATATGCAATTTTTACTAGCAGGAAACTGGCTAGCACGAAATCAGTATTTTCTTGTATGGCCAATGACACTCACAAACTTACCACACATCAGTATGCCACCCAGCATCTGTCATCTACTCTGCGCAGCCCAGAAAACACATTACCTAATCCCGCACCAATGCATTATGAGCAGCCTGCAACAGTGAAGCTAAGCTACAGAAATGAACTCATGAATGCACATAGTTAGTGGCAAAAATTGTTGTAACTATGTTGTCTTTCCCCATCCAATGCATCATCAGTACCTGAGGGCAGCATTGCCATTTAGACTTGGCATGGACTGGCAAGTCAGAATGCAAGCTATTTGCTTTTCTTGACATACTAGGTTGAAATACTGCTTTTGATATCCTTGCAGTCAACAGCATTGGCTGATATGGACTGATGGCTAGGTGGCACAAACAGCGTGTTCGCACAGTCCAAAGATCATAATGTGAACCAGCCCAGAGTGTCATGACAAAAGCAATCTGGGCTCAAAATTCATAAAAATGATTAATTATAGCAACAGCTCAATTATCCACCTCATGGTTTGCAAAGATACGTGTCACAAAAAAGCACCAAGGCAAACATATTTACTCACCAGTACAAAAACAGGTAATGATGTGCACTGCAGATGTTCTCTGCACATCATGTGGCATTAGGTTTAGGTTACTTAGTTTATGCACTGTTTTCTTCCACATGAAATGCACCAAACCTGGATTGACAGAGTACTGATGACAGCTAATTTCATCCAGTGCTCACATTTGCTTTCTTGACATTTTGGAACCACTCACTGGGAATTTTGGTCCCATCATTAAAATAGTTCACATTCTGCACTGACTGCAATGATTTGTTGCCTATCTTGTTGATCCTTTGCATCATGCAGGAATTATGAGTTACCTATCTCACCACACATTAAACCACAAGCAACAAAACAGCCCAATTGCATCAAAAATCAATATTCCAGCCCCCGCTTCCTTGCCAGTGGTCTACCAGTGTGACGTAACTTCATATTTCCCTGACAAGCCAGTTCACCACTATCCAGCACATCCCTCCTGCCAATAGGTGGTCAACCAAATGGTCAAGTCACAGGAGGAATGTCTGCAAAATCAATCTGGGGCATCTATGGTATTACCTAATGAAAGAAAACTATTGGTACTCCCCTGCCAGAATTGTTGAACAGTTGAATATACCTACCCTAATGGCCTGCAAGACACCCCATCACAAAAAAGCACCAAGGTGACATATTTACTCACCAGCACAAAAACAGGTTGATGATTATGCAACACAGATGTGTTCTCCATGCAGCATGTGCCATCATGTCTAGGTGTTAGTTTATGCACTGTTTCCTGCACATGAAACACACAAACTTGGACTTTAGCAGAGTAATGACTGACAAACTATTTCCATCCAGTGTTCACATTTGCTTTCTTGCTGTTTTGACCCCAATCATTGGGCAATTTCAGGTGCCTACCATTAAAAAAAGTTAACATTCCGAGCTGACTGCCATGATCTATATTAGTTCATCTGTCATATCATGCAGCAATTTTTAAGCTACCTTTCTCACACAAATTACACGACAAGCAACCAGCATCCTAATTTAAGGAACATCTGCAAAAACACTCCTGGGGACTTACGGTATTAATTAATGAACGAAACTTGGAGGCATGCTCTGCAGAATTTTGAGCAATCCAAAATTAAAATGAGAGCAAGTCAAAGCTATATAAAATAACACCATATACCTCCATCTGGCTTTTGGAAGCATGGAGCCTGCCCTAGATGTAAACTAATCTAACCTTTAGGCGGAAAGATAGCACCCAAACACGTCGACGCCTGCTGTCTGCATAGATCAAGCGCCTAGGCAAGGCTAAATTACGTGAGCATTTTCTGTGCTGCTAGCCACTCAAGGCCCTCAAATAAGAGTAGTTTTAGCAGCATGATGTCAACTTCACCTTCCTTCTCTTTTCCCTTACCATCTTGGACTTGAACCGTCTCGAGCAATAGCTAAAACCCGTGGAAAAGCGGGTAACACCGCACAAAGCTGAAATGGCTATGACAGAACTGCGTGGCCAGGCATTTTTTTTTTTTTTTTTTGTTAGAAGCTGACGGCCGATAATTCGGACGAAATCCCTTCCTGAACGGATGATCCTCTAACGGGAAGGGATTTCCTCCGGCGCACGATTCGAATCAGCGGAACGGCGGTGAGTTGTATACATGGGCCGGATAGTTCGGATCGAGGACGGGTCCCGGCTTAATTCGAATCACAGCTGCCATGTAAAACAGGGTATATGTCTCAGTGGGGCGCTCTGTCGCTCACGCCCCACTGGTGTCGGAGCGATGGCCACCGCCGACGCGTCGTCCGTCAGCGGTCGTGTCACCGGGGCCTCGCTCTCACGCTCCACTGGCGTGCCAGCGATGGCCGCCGTCGCCGGTCGTGCCTCGCTTGGGAGAGCAAAGCTTGTGCGCCTGGCCGGCAGAGGGTGGCCGCGCGTGTGCGTGTGCGTGTGCTTGTGCTTGTGCTTGTATGTGTGCGTCTATGGGAGTGTGCGTGTGCGCGTGCGCGTGCGTGTGCGTGCGCGTGTGTGTGCGTGGCGTGTGTGTGTGTGTGTGTGTGCGCCGGACTGGACGCGCTGACGACCATGACCGGGCCGCCCCCAGTCGGACGTGTGGGCGTTCGGCATTCTCCTATGGGAGATCGCCACCTACGGCATGTCGCCGTACCCGGGCGTCGACCTCACCGACGTCTACCACCTGCTGGAGAAGGACTACAGGTCAGTGGTGCGCGCTGCCGATCCCGTCGGCAGCCGGCCGGGCGGGCTGGGCGTTCTTCAGTGCCGTAGTTACCCATTGTATTTGCTGGCACAGCACTGCTCGTGATTATACTGTATTACTGCAGCATGCACAGCCATTTAAAATTGACGTGGGTCAAGCGAAAGTTGCTCACGGTTTTTATCCAAGAGGACGCTTTGGACACGTGCTGGATAATTTACACCCTCTCTCTCGTCTGTGCTGTACTGTGCATGTCTAATTCTTAGATTGATTATCGGGCCAGGCGCTGTGCTGCACCAGCACAGCCTGCTGTGATACCTGTGCTGTGTCGCGATGACCTGTGCCGTGACGCCGGCGTGCCGACCTGTGACGCTCGGTGACGCCTCCGTGCCGACCTGTGGCGCTCGGTGACGCGTCCGTGCCGACCTGTGACGCTCGGTGACCCCTCCGTGCCGACCTGTGACGCTCAGTGACACCTCCGTGCCGACATGTGACGCTCGGTGACGACTCCGTGCCGACCTGTGACGCTCGGTGACCCCTCCGTGCCGACCTGTGACGCTCGGTGACGGCTCCGTGCCGACCTGTGGCGCTCGGTGACGCGTCCGTGCCGACCTGTGACGCTCGGTGACCCCTCCGTGCCGACCTGTGACGCTCGGTGAAGGCTCAGTGCCGACCTGTGGCGCTCGGTGACGCGTCCGTGCCGACCTGTGACGCTCGGTGACCTTTCCGTGCCGACCTGTGACGTTCGGTGACGGCTCCATACCGACCTGTGACGCTCGGTGACGCCGGCGTGCCGACCTGTGACGCTCGGTGACCCTCCGTGCCGACCTGTGACGCTCGGTGACGCTCCGTGCCGACCTGTGACGCTCGGTGACGCCTCCGTGCCGACCTGTGACGCTCGGTGACCCCTCCGTGCCGACCTGTGACGCTCGGTGACCCCTCCGTGCTGCGTCGCGACCGCAGGATGCAGTGTCCACCCGGCTGTCCGTCGCGCATCTACGAGCTGATGCAGCAGTGCTGGCGGTGGGGCCCGGCCGACCGGCCCACCTTCCGCGAGATCCACCACAGCCTCGAGACCATGTTCCAGGAGTCGAGTATCGTGGACGGTGAGTGACGCGGCGGCCGGCCGCGGCTGACGGCCCGGCGCCCCTCACTGACGTCACCTCCCAAAGGGGAGGCGTTTTGTGCTGGCAATAACGGATGTGCAATGCACCATGAGGCGCCGGATAAACGGAGGCGTCGGGCTTTCATTGGGAGGTATGATAATACCCTACGTTTCTGGCTGTGCTGTTGGCCGTGAATGTGGCAGTGAGCCTCATGCTGCGAATAACCGACCTTGTAGTAGGCGAGCGTTGGTTATTTTTAGCATAACTCACAGCTCACAAGGCAGAAAAAGCACGAGCTTAAAGTTATTTTTGTGATTATAGCTCTCGCCGAATACCTTCAGTTTTCAAGGGAATTCGCACGCCTGTTTTCTACGATAGCCGGAAATAAAAGCGGTGTCGTGCTGACTGGGCAATGTACCATCGTGAGTTGTAAGAATACGCTCCGGCATCGCATCTGACCCGTGACACGGTCCGCTGGTTGGGTTTTCGAGCCGGCCAAATCTTGCCCAGTGGTGCTTCGGCGAGTGTGATATGACATCTTGAACGCCGGGATTAAAACCAGCAGCGGGAGCGCGTTGCACCACGTTTCAGGAACGCCGCAGTACTTGCTGATAACAGCCTTGGGTGTTGATCTGAGTATATCCATACACAATCGTGAGGTCTGGACTGGAGACATACATTGAACTGTTCTCTGGGCAGAATGCTCGCTACCGACCGCTGTTTGTAGCTGTTGTCCCTCCTGAAAACAGAGGCGCCGGCGCCATGCCGCGCGCTGCCGGATGACGGCCCGGGCTGCTCCCCGCACCGGCCGGTTGGCCGCGGAGCCAGGCTGACGGTCCGCCTGGCGCGCCGCTGCCGACAGAGGTGGAGCAGCAGCTGAAGCGGCACGAGGGCCAGCCGGAGCCGGAGCGGAGCCGCGGCAAGCCCGAGCCACCGCCGCCGCCGCCGCCGGCAGCCGCCGCCGCCCCGCTGCCCGCCATCAAGTGCAGCCGGGAGGAGGGCGCTGCCAGCCCGCGGCGCGCCGGTGAGAGGCGGCCACGCCCTCCCGGCGTCGACCCTCTACCCTCGCTCCTCGCTCCTGATGTTGCTCAAAAGCTGGCGGCGTGCGCGTGCCGACTGTCATGACGCAAAGCGGTGAATGTGCTGTATCGCGGTGTGCGGTTGTCGTGTCGTGGAAGGCCTGCACTGTCCGGGAACACGAGGTGCGGTGGCTGGACCGCAGGCGACCGTCTGCGCGCCAGCAGACGCTGTCGGCGGCAGCCGTCCATCCGCCCTCCGGACCGCCGCCGACCGGTCGTGCCTCGCACATCGGTGCGCCCGGACCGCGAGTCTGACCGACCCGTGCGCCCCCGTGCCGCAGACGAGGCGCCGCTGGTGGACGCTCTCGCCTCGGGTCCCGTCTCAGCCAAGTCGACCGTGGTCCAGCTGCGGCGCTGCCTCCAACCGCAAGCAGGCGCCGGCGCCGCCCAAGCGCACCAGGTGGGCGGCTGGGCCCAGCGCCGACACAGCCAGGCGCCCCTACACTGCGTCAGTAGTCGCGTTTGCATGCCGACCGGACTCGGGCCGCGCCGCGCGGTGGAGGGCGACCGGTGACGGCTTGTGGTGGCTGGTGTGGCGGAGCTCGTGGTATTTGTGTGAGATGTGATTTGAATCGCGGTGAGGCCTGCAGTCGCTGTCCCCATCCGTCCGCCACAATGGCGCGCTTGACCTTTGGCCCCGCTGTCGGCAGCTCGTTCCGGGACAGCTCGTACACGGAGGAGATGGGCGCGTCACAGGGCGAGGACGACTCGGACGGCGGCTCGGAGGCATCAGACGCGGCCGAGCAGCGCACGCCGGAGACGGAGGAGTCGGCGCGCTCGTCCCGCTCCACACCCTCGCACCTGGCCGCCGGCCGCCATCCGCCGGCGCCCCGACCGCGCCAAGCGCGCCAAGACGTTCCCGGCGCCGGCGCAGGCGCCGCGCAAGCCCGTCCAGGTGGCGCCGCTCGAGGAGCATCACGTCAACGAGTCCATCAAGCGGTACGGCACGCTGCCCAAGGGCGCGCGCATTGGCGCTTTTCTCGAGTCGCTGCGGCAGAGTGGGCTGCGGCAGCCCGCGGACGGCGGCGAGGCGGCCGCCGCTGCTGCCGCCGCCGCCGCGTCGTCGGACGCTGCCGGCAATGGTGGAGGCGGCGAGGCCCGCGCGCCTCGTAGCCATACTGATGCCGAGGGCGTGCGGTGCCAGCCAGCGGCCGGCGCGCGCAAGCCGTCCGCCATGGTGCGCTCCAACTCGTCCAACAGCGGCTTCCAGAGCCCGCGCCTGTCGCGGCTCAGTCCGCGCGTGTTCGCGGCGCCGGCGGCCGGCGCGGCGGGCGCCGAGCCGCCGTCCGAGCGGCGCCGGCCGTCGCCCGGCCAGCAGAAGCGCAAGCCGGCCGAGCTGGAGTTCCCCCACCCACCGGCCGAGCTGCCGCCGCCCGACGACATCGACGACGACTTCATCATCGACCCGGACTTCCCGCCGCCGCCGCCCAATCTGAAGAAGCAACTGGCAGGCGGCTCGGTGATGCAGAGCTTCAGTCAGCCGCCGGGCCCGGCCGTCGGCCAGGGCCGGCCCGTGCCCAGCCCGCGCTCTCAGCGGCGCGCCGAGTACTCCAACCTTTCGGAGCGAGCCAAGCGCGAGTGACGACCTGGTGACGCGGCTGGGCACCGGGCAGCGCCCGCGGCCGCAGCCGCCGCCCCCCACCGCCTGCCGCTCCGAAGCGGCCGCGCTGGCCGCCTCCATCAGTGCCCAGCTGGTCTCGGAGATCCAGCAGAAGCAGCGCGAGAACGGCGCCGAGGCGGAGGAGGCACGCGCGCCCCTGCCGGCCGACGCCGAGCCGGCCGGCACCCACCGGGCCCGAGTGGGCGCGCTCAGAACCAAACTGCACTCGTTCCGGCCGCAGCTGCGCAAGGTGGCCAAGTCGACCGAGGGCTCACAGACGGACGAGGCGGTGACTAGCTTCAAGTCGGTGCTGCGCAAGACGGGCCGCAGCCGCGGCGGCGGCGAGCGCAACGGCGAGGCGCCGGCGCGCGCTGCCGACGGCACGGCGAGCCTGCGTTTCGGGCTGCGCAAGACGCGCGAGAAAGTGGAGCGGCCGGCCGGGCCGGCGTCCGAGCGCACCGACTTCCGCGCGCTGCTCAAGAAGCCCGACAAGAACGGCGTGAGGGCCGAGGAGGCGGAGCCTCCGCGGCCGTCTGGCGCCGAGAAGGCCGACAGGGTGGAGCGCTGGCTGGAGAGGACCGGCGCCGGGGCAGCGGCGGGGCCCGAGGCGGCTAGCGGCGACGCTGGGGAGGCGGCCGAGCCGGCGCAGGGCGGCGAGCCGTCGCCCGATGAGCAGGACAAGCGGCAGAGCGCCGGCAGCATCAGCAGCCTGCGCAAGATGTGGGAGGCGGAGCCGGCCGACAAGACGTCCCCCAAGCTGTCGGAGCGCGCGCCGCGGCCGGACGACTCGTCGGCGCCGGCTGACGCCGCTAAGGAGGAATCGCCTCAGCAGTCTAGTCTGGAGACGGCCGGCGACGCGCCGCCGCCGCCGCCGCCGCCGCCGGCGCCGGCTCCGGCGCCGATGCAGGAGCCAGCGCCGGCACCAGCACCAGCACCAGCACCAGCACCAGCACCCGCGCCGGTGTCGCAGCCAGAGCCCAAGCCGGAGCCGGAGCCGGCGGCTGAGACGGGCGTGGAGAGCGTGCGCGCCAAGTTCGAGCGGCGCGTGTGGCCGCCCACTCAGGAGACGGACAAGCCGGTGGTGCCCGTCAAGCCGTCGATGAAGCCGCAGAAGGTGGCGGCGACGGCGGGCCGCACGCCGGCCGGCGGCCCGGGCGTTTACGCCACGCCGTGCATCACGACGGCCGAGCGGGCTACGCTCAAGCCGCCGCCGCACCCGACCAGCGCGCCGCCGGCCGGCCTCAGCCGGGCCGCCGGCTCGGCCGAGACCGTGCGCGAGCTGGCGGCGACTGTGGAGCGTGGCCTGGCCGCGCTCGAGACCTCCTCAGCCAGCAGCGCCGCCTGTATGCAGCTCTCGGACAAGCTGAGCCTGTTGCAGGCCGCCTGCACGGCGCACGCCGACCAGGTGCCGCCGGCCGGCCGGTTCCAGTTCTGCGACCTGCAGCGCCGCCTGGAGGCGCACGCCGGCGCGCTGCGCTCGGCTGGCGCGCGCAACAGCAGCGATACGCGCAGGCTGCTCGCCGAACTTGCCAACACGCTGCGTGACGTGGTGAACGTGGTGCAGCGATGAGCGGTCGGCCGGCCGCGGCGCGCCGGCCCTCTAGTTTTGTTTTGTGATATCCATTTTATTGCGTTGTCAGTGGTTCTCCGACGGCTTTCGTGGGACCAGAGCAATGTGCTTGAGTTGCTTTCCGAGGTCTCGGTTTGTGCCGACGCGACGTCTGTGGACTGGTTGTGACATTCCTTCCCGTCTGTTTTTCAATTCGCCGATATCGACTGGTTTAACGCCCAACCGGATTTCGCTGTTGTGCCGACGTACGAGTGCGAGCGAGCGTCTGTGTGATGGTGCGGATGTGAGCAGCGCGCGTGCCTGGAGCTTCGTGTGCGAGACGCCCCAGGTTTTTCTGCGGTGCGCCAAGCCAAATCTTAATCTCTGGTTTGTGGACGCGTTCTGTCCACGCGGTACGTCCGGCGCCTGTGGGACTGCCGGCGGCCGCTGGGGTCTGCGGCCTGAGCCGGCGCCGGCTCGCCCTCAGCCGCGGCGCGCTGCCGGTCCGGCAGCGAAATACTCATGCGCGCGCGCCCCCACAACGCCCGGCCGGCGGCTCCGGGCGCGGCGTCCGGCGGTGATACACGAGTCATATAGAGGCGCGGGCGGCGCGCGGGGCAGGTGGCGCCGTCCTGAGCGGCCTGGGCGCCGCGCTAACCTGCCCCCTGCGCGCCGGCACGGACGTGCGGCGCCTCTCCTATCCCGGGCTATGTTTAAGTTCCTGGTCAAGCGGGCGGCCCGCCATCTCAGCGGCGCCCGTCACGCTGTAGCGGGGGAACGGCTCGTCAGGCGCGGTCTCTTCCCGTTTTGTATATCATGTATAGTTTATATCTGAAAGACAATACACGTAAACTTGAAAGGTATCGCGTTGCGTCGCTTCTTGGGGAGAATTTGGCTACACGTGGTCGAAGCAATAATGGACACGGAAGAATCAAAAGCCACGCCAATGTGTCCGGCTTGTGAAGATATTGATGATAATGATACAATATCGACACCTCGATTTAGGTACTGCTGAGTGAACGGGCGAAACGTAGCATACCTAAGCCGTGGAAACGCGCTGTGAGATGGATGTGACTGCACGTTGGGAAGCAGCTTGCCAAGACTGGGAGTGTACATCAGGGGCGGATCCAGGATTTCGTCAAGGGAGGGCCACGCAATATTGTGGGGAACAATAAATTTTAGGACCCTCCCGCCCCCCCAAAAATACCGAAGTTCGGCCATGAAATTCTAAGATTATTTGCTATTTCTGTACGGAAACCCATCTTGTGCTCCTCCCTAGAGAACTGGGCATGCTACCAATGCACACACGTGGAGCTTATTCATTTTCTCTAGAATACGGGGAATCCTGTCATATTGAGGCTGGGCTAGGAGGCTGTTCGATGTGACCAGCTGATGGCTGATGACTAATTCAGAGTTCTTGCTTTCTTTTTTTATGAACGAATACAAAGTATCCTAGCAATGAAATGTATATTAACATGCTCTCGGATGGGGGTCAAATTGACCCCCCCCCCCCCCCCCGAAGGTTTGTTTCAGAATGGTTTCCGAACGGCGCGGCGTAGCCGCGCCAAATTTTGCATGGCTGTAGACAATTGAATAGCAGATCGTTCGACCTCAAAAATTTAGATGTACCTTGTAAGATTGCTGACATATGGCAGGTGGAAGTCAGGCCATGGTTTCAGCTCAGGCAGTTTCTAGGAAATCGTTCAATCTGATACAACAACGGAGTGTTTGACGAAGCCATACATCTCTGAGATGCTTTCTTAGGCACCACAAATATTGAATGGGCAAATTGCGTCGACCTAAGGTCGGGTAGAAAGGTCAGACCAAGGTCAAAACCAACCTGATTTGTTGCTCTAGCTCTATCTGTATGGGATAGTGTCTGGTGCTCATTTCGAATTTATTGACAGCAGGAACCGCATTATACATCTTCCATTGACTTCTCAGAGGTCAGAACAGGTCATTGGCCTAAGATGACCTGGACCGATGTTTTGTTTTAGGAACATACTGCCAAGCATAATCTTTGTCACTTCTTCAAATGCAAATTCAGAACAGTCTTGTATGATTTTGGTCACCATGACTTTGAAAAGGTCAAGCGAGGTCACTTACCTCAAATGGGCTTGTGACCTTTTGCTTAGAAACAGTTGCCTTTGTTCCGGGGGCACTGGAGGCCAACCTGGAATTTGACCTTGTTTGACCTTATTTGACCCGAATATCATCACCTATGAGGCTAAAATTTTGACCTAAGCGAGTTCACGTATAGGTCAACACACCCTGTAAATTTGGTGCCTCTAGCTTTCTTAGTTCCCGAGATCTCAGCGGGGTCAAATTGACCCTCCACCCGAGCGAAGGATATCTAGCCGGCCACCCGGGCGCGTGCTAAGTAAATAAGAATCTGATGCAAAAGTATAATAGATGTCACAAACTGAGCAACCGACCGAAATATCACATACGAGGTCGGCCGCACGTAAAATTGTCTTTGACAGCTGCGCGCAAAAATTCATCGGCGCATATCCGCCTGCTGTTCTAAGGCTAAGGAACCAACAGCGACGACAGCGACAGGCCAACAGCGACGAAACCCGAGCGACCATGGGTGCCGCGGCGGGCCAACAAAAAGGCTTCCGTCAACAGGTATGGAATCCTTAAGGCAAGCGAGAAGAACCCAAAGACCAGCGTGATAGGCCCCTGGACGATCGGGAGTGCCCCGGCAGGCTGACGTGAAGGGCCCCAACCAGAGCATAGGTTCCTTTGAGAAAAGAGGCTAGTGTGCTTGTACGCACCCAAGACCAATGTGCGTGAATAAATGTACCTGTACTGTCAAGAGTGCCCGGGCAGGTAAACGGAAAGGGCCGCGATGGGATAAAGGGTCCTCCGCAAACGAGATCAGAGGAAAAAAGCCCCTGAGCATTGATCGGCTCAGTGCCCTACCTTATATTTGCACTAGGGACAGCACAAGTCTCTGTGAGCAAGTGGGAAGAACTCGAGACCAATATGAGGGACTCCTGAGTGTACTCAAGCAGGCTATCAGACGGCCCCGACAGGAGAGTGAGGCCTTACATTCAAACACCAAACCCCAATTTACAGGGCCCTCGAACAATCCAGTGCACCCGAGCAGGTTAGCAGATAGAGGCTCAGACAAGTACATAGGACCGTCTACTCAAGTAGGAAGTAACCAAGACCCAGTTAAGAGGGCTTCTAACGACCGAGTGAGCCAAAGTAAATTAAAAGATTGGCCCCAGACAAGAGCATAGAGCGCTAAGCAATGACAGAAAGTTGGAAGGGCCCTAGGCCAATGTAGAAGGCCCATGAGCAAATCGTGAGTTGCCGGTAAGTTAACAGTGACCAACGTGAAGGGCCCCTAGCAATCGAGAATATCCCGGCAGGTTAATAAATAAACCTTGGCCTCTAGCGTCTAGAGCGTTTCCGGGGAATAAGAAAAATCCGTGGAAGGCCCCTGATTGACAAAGAGTGCCCCGGCACGCTAGCAGCAAGGGTCCCAGCGACAGCGCAGGGACCTCCGAGTAAATGCAAAGAAATCAAGGGCAACGTAGGAGGCTCCTTAACGATCAGTTTAACACCGCAAGTGGACATACATGGCCCCCGGAAACAGTGAAGGGCGTCTGAACAGAACAAGGTGTCTTAAAACCTCTCAATCAACACCCTCCCAATCAGTAAATAATAAGTTTTGTCAACTCATGGGGCCTTCACTTTCGCTCGCGACCGTTATTGGTCGCCTAGAAGCCCAAAGACGTCCAATTTTGTTACGTTCTAGTTAAAAAGCTGCTTCTGCTCGGCCGGCTATAGGCCCCTTGGAATTATGGGCCACTTTGGGGCCCAAGGGGGGGGGGGCATGACCTCGCACCCCCTCTGGATCCGCCCCTGGTGCACATCCCCTGTCCTACCATTGAAGACCCAGCGTGGGAGGCTTTGTGCTGTGCGTCTTTCGGTAAGCTTGGCGGACAAAGCATGACACGCAGGGCCGGCCGTAAGCAGACTCTTTACAGAGGACAAATCGAGCTTCGGTCCAGCAGACCTGAGGCGCGCGTCACGGCAAAGTTCATGCTCGCAATGCTCCGCGCGGCCTACGGAGACTGCAACGCCTGATGTCGAGGTTCGGTTTGTAAGATTTGCCAGCGCACATGCTCAAAACTAAGTTGCATTATTTCTATCATTCATCGCTTCTGACTTAATCGTCTCTGACTGAATGTTGATCGTTCCAGAAGACGTGGATTGTCCACGTTAATGCAAATTGTTAATCCATTTCTATCTGCAATCTACATTGACAGGGACGCTAATACCTCTGCAGAACCCAGGTAACATTTTAGATAACTTAAAGAACATAATTATAATATAATTCTGATTTTTATCGGTTTGGAAAGCGTTTGCTGGACCATTGTAAAATGAACAGCGCCGGTTATTTGTTTAATACATTGAATACAATTTAGGCAGCAAATATCTCGCGGCAGCTTCTGGCTTCTTTTGAGAGAGAGAGAGAGAGAGAGAGAGAGAGAGAGAGAGAGAGAGAGAGAGAGGAGAGAGAGAGAGAAAAAAAAAAAAAAACGAAAAAAAATATCAAAGAAAATCATGGCATCAATTATAAATGGGTCATATCCGGCAATTTTACCTCTTTTAGGGGGCTGTCACTATCAGGAGGCCCTTTGTAAGCCGTCCCCTCCCCCCACCCCTGTGAAGGCTCTGGTTGCGCGCATAGTATGAGAATGCATAAAAGGATGATACGAGGACGGTACTCCAAAAAACAATCGTTTAACTGTTCGTTGTTGGTAGTCTCTGGCCGAAATAGAGATACGCATTGTCCCAGGGTTTTTCCATCGGTGAAACGACTCGCTGTCTGACATTTGAGGTCAACAACCAACGGGTCTGGATCACTGATGTGACCTGCAGTCAGCCCTTCGGAACCTATGGGCCTTTAGGCCTTCCTATCGGGCCCTAGATCGTTGGTTCCGAAGAGTCCATCGGGTCGCTCTTTGGGCCCCCTCGAGCACTGCCCCTGGCCGACTCGAGGCCCCTTGCCAACACTTGCCCCTCTTAGGTATTGTGGGCTCCTGTCCAGCACGGGAGGCCCCATGGACTCCGGGGTCCGAGCTAATGTAAATCGCTGGCCCCAGCCCTCAGTCCTGTGGCTCAGACCAACACGGAGCCGACTGTTCGGTGTTGGTGGTGCCTGGTCGACATAGCGGCCCGCAGTGACGCAGGGGGGGGGGGGGGGGGGGGGGCAATCAGTGCAAAGAGCCATTAAATGCCAGAGTCCTCAATCTTTGGTCTTGTGAGCCCTTCGTGGCCCTAGGGACCTAAGGGGAAGGGGGGGGGGGGGGGGGGTGAGTGACAGGTGCTCCTGTATTGCCGCCTGGTATCCGTAACGTTTTCCGCCCGGTCTCCGCGACACTCCCCGCCCGGTCTCCGCCATGCTCTCCGCCCAGTCTGCGCCACGTTTTCGGCCCAGTCTCCACCACGCTCTCCGTCCAGTCTTCGTGACGCTCTCCGCCCAGTCTCCACCACGCTCTCCGTCCAGTCTTCGTGACGCTCTCCGCCCGGTCTCCGCCACGCGCTCCGTCCAGTCTTCGCCAGGCTCTCGGTCCGGTCTCCGCCACGCTCTCCGTCCAGTCTTCGCCAGGCTCTCGGTCCGGTCTCCGCCACGCTCTCCGTCCAGTCTTCGCCAGGCTCTCGGTCCGGTCTCCGCCACGCTCTCCGTCCAGTCTTCGCCAGGCTCTCGGTCCGGTCTCCGCCACGCTCTCCGTCCAGTCTTCGCCAGGCTCTCGGTCCGGTCTCCGCCACGCTCTCCGTCCAGTCCCCGTGACGCTCTCCGCCCAGTCTCCGCCACGCTCTCCGTCCAGCCTCCGTGACGCTCTCCGCCCGGTCTCCGCCACGCTCTCCGCCCGTTCAGACCGAGACGGCGCGGCTCAGACGTCAGAGTCAGCTGACGCCGCCGCTGCCGCCGCCGCCGCCGGCGGTGCGCCGGGTTTGTTGACCTCCTTGGCGGCGGCGGCGGCGGCGGTGGCGGCGGCCACGTTCGGTGAGCGGCGGAGCTATCCGACGCGACAGGTCGCGCAGGGCTGTCCCGGTGAGAACGGTGATCATCACCGGACGGCGCACAGGTCAGTGTGAGAACGGCAGCGGCTGGGTGACGGCGGCAGGGTCGCCGGCGGGCTTCCGCCTTCGTAAGGTGAGGCGGTTTGGTTTGTGACGGGTGCGACGGACCGATAGCCAGGCGTATGGGCATAGAGCATCATGTTTTGGAGACGTGGTCAGGAGCTTTGTGGGTGGGAACCATGTCTGGAAAGCCTAAACGGGCGCTCCTAAACGATGCGTGGGATGCAGAGGCCCTAAAGGCACATTCCCTGCATCCAAATGGTGTTACTGGCTCATGAATATTTTTGCTATAATCTGGGGTTTTCTTCATCCCCAAATAAAGTTCGCAACAGGCTTAAGGAGCGCTAGGCTGAAGGCGGCTTCCAACTGGCAAGTTAATGGCTCGCATCTAGCGATCAACAAGATGGGAGCGATTGTTTCAGGCTTTGATACGAGTGTGTCGTTTATAAAAAGAATTCCAGGACTTTGGTTTGCGCTAGATACTTAGTACTTTGCAGGCATTTGGTCCACCTTCGCAGAATTTTGGACAAAAAGTGGTATGCTCCCGCTCCTCCTCGCAACAATTTTTGCTAAATACGTGCATTTCGTTTCTAAATTTGTCTATCCCACGCATCACTCACAACTATAGTCGATAACTATTTCACAATGGGTCCCATTCAGGCGGTTAGCAGAGGCTAGTAGCAGTCGGAAAAGCTGCGTTTGGTGGGGTCTAGGCAACTAGCCTATTTATACACAACCTACGATCACAGCGTCAACAGTTGGTAATATCTGTAATAACACACTCTCATGTTCTCTTGACACTGGCGTGTTTTAACGTGCGTTGGATGAGCGTACATAGCCCCAGGCTATAAACCGGCCATCCGACTACTTATTTCACTCTCTTTCACTCACCGAAGGCGCCATACTTCTCGACAGGTATCGGTGTTCAACGCGGGATATGCTGTTACCCTATCGCCTGTCTGCTAGCGCTGAGCATGGTTAATGAACATAGAGCTTAAAGCATAGAGTACAAGCATAGCGCACAGAGCAAAGAAGAGCATAGAGCATAGAGCACAAGTGGAACACAAAGAAATCTAGTTGCATGCTTGAATGCCTCGCACGCAATTCTGTTGCCATATCTGGAGACGATTGGAGACGATTTATGGACTGTGACTTTCCCCAGTTGTCGCATATTACATAGGATTTAAGCGGGTAGGAGGACTTAAGGCATGACTTCCATTGCGACGAAATAGCAAATCTGGATCCCAAGCTGAGCACCTCCAGCAACACGTCACACTTTTTGTCCTGACGTGGTCTACTTTTAACGCGTATCCGACGCGCATCAACAACGCCCGTGTGAACAAACCTGGACGAGGGAAAGCGAGCACTGACGCTAATTATGAATACGCTGGAAGCCGTCAGTAACGGAGCAGGCCCAGCCGTCTGATAACTGGGGCGGGGGTGATCGATGATTGTCAACGCGTTGCGTTTCAGCAGCCGGCGACAGTGTCAAATGCGCGCACTATGCAGCGTTTCGCCCGGCCTGGTCGCAATACAGCGTTTCGCTCAGTCTGGTCGCATCGCAGCGTTTTGCCTAGTCGATGCGTCTCGCCCACTCGGCTGGGCGGTCTGTCGGCACCCGGGCGACTTTAATGCCAGATGAGAGAGTAGGAGTCTAACGAGCCCGCGGCCAGCCGCGCGTGCGTGAAATGTTACTTTTTATCGCGATTTATCGTGCTTGCGGCCCGGAATTGCAGGCAGGGAAGAACGCGATGCGGCCATGACGCATATTTGACCTTTTTGTGTGTCGTTATTTATGTTTCAAGCTTTTGACTAGAAATCCAGGCCTTACCTGCTCTAGGAGTATTTCGAAATAAGTTTGCACATTGCGGGGGCCTCGAACCCGTTTGATCAATGTTGCCTCCTCGGCTGTGTGTTTGCGCTGTTTGATCTTGTTTGCTGCTTGTTTGCGCCTGATAACGCGAGGTAAAGAGTGCCCGGGAGACACCTCTCCGCGAAAACCCAGCGAAGTGCGCCTGCAGCGTCACCTATGCTAGTAACCAGGTGCCCCGCTTCGAGGACGCGGACCCGTGTCGATGGGTTTTGCCCAGTTATCTCTGGCCTGTGGCTACATCTAGGTGGATCTAGATGAATGGATGGCGTGGATCGCTTGATTCCGTCCACATGCTGACGTCAGAAGGTGTGCCTCGCCTTTGCACCACGCCCCGCTGTCTTGCCTGCGCTCCACTTCTTTTTTCTGTGATGGACAAGAGTATAAAAGCCGGAAAAGCTGTTGGTTGCACAGAATGGCACCCCCTTGAATCCGTTCCACTAGCACGGTACTTAGACACGCCTTGACGTGGAGGATCCCCGTGGTATGGCGCCCTTGGCTGCCACCGGAACCGTTGGGTCAATGTTTACAGTCACATCAGCCGCTGGAGCGTTTTCGCTGGCCTGCACAGTCACGCGGGCATCCAGACGTGAGATAGGGACGCCCCTCAGTCCGCTGCACTGAGATCCCACCGCTGAGGTCGGGACAGATCGATCAATGGATGATCCAGCGCCATGTAGGAGCGTACTGTGAGTGGCGCCACTCTTCCAAAAAACGGGCCGATTCTGTTCGCGGCTTTCTTCTACGTACCGCCCTCGCGGACGGTAACTCAGCGCCCAAGGATCCTTTGTGAGACTTAAGACCACTTGATCTGAGCAGCAGTGTCTACCGTAAGCGGCCGGTCCTACGGGGAACGACCATCACAATCACTGGGGGAGGGGGTATAACCGAAGAGGCGGTAACGGCCCGTTTCTTGCGAGTCCCGACCAACAAGACGTGCCGGGGGTTGAACACGATTGCGCCGTCCCCCGAGTGCAGCCGGTGCGACCGCGGCGCCCGTCCGCGCCCAGCCCTGCGGAGACACGGGGCTGAGTGCAGTCGGCGGCACCGGGGTGCTGGGCGCCGTGTCACGCTGCCTGGCGTGAGGCACCCGCCTCCGAGAATGGCTGTGACCCGCCGACACGAGCCGCCAGCTGGTCCACCCAACCGCAGCAGACGGCTCGCGGGTCGTCGACACGCCGGCGCGCGTGGCTTTGTGATCGGCCGGCGTCGGTCGGCGGAGTCGCGGCGGGCACGGCGGGCGCTGCCTCCGGCGACTTTGTCTCAGCGGTAGGCGCAGCGACAGCGACCGGAATGAAGAGGGGAAACCCATGGGCACGGCGTGTTCAAGATCACCCGGACACAGCCTCCAGCTGTCACGTCATGGGAAGCTCCCAGTCGCTGTGCCCACGCATCATCTTGAGCACGTCTCGCGCGCTCGCGGGCTCGTCGGTGTGAGCTTCTTTGGCTGTCCCAGGGCATCTGAGTAAGATTTTCCCCGGTGTTTCCCTCTGTGAATGTGCTGTACATTGCGAGCGGACTCCCTCGCTTTGCTTTGATGGCTGCAGCTCCCCACTCTCCGATGGGCCAGCCAGACAGCGCCAAAATGACATGTGGTACCGCTCGTAGTTCACATTGTTTTCAGAGATGAAAGCATCTCAGAGATTTATGACTTCGTCTAACACTCCGTTGTTGGATCAGATTGAAGGATTCCCCAGAAATTGTCTTCCCTGAAACAATGTCCTGACTTTGTTTGCACGGTCAGCGATCTTACAAGGTACATATAAATTTTTTGATGCCAGCCAAACGATCCGCTATTCAATTGTCTACAGCTATGCAAAATTTGGCGCGGCCGTCCGTTCGGAAACCATTCTGGAAAAACTTTCGGGTGGGGGGGGGGGGGGACAATTTGACTCTCCCATCTGGGCGCGTGTTAAACAAGCTCAAAACCACCGCGTCGATGTGTGCCAGCGTTGTCTCACTTTTTCCTGGACGTGCTTGGCAGGAGTCGAATACTAAGGCGAATCTTTATCGGTTTTCGTCTGGGTCCAAGTTGAGTCCGTTACACAAATACTTAAGAATCGTAAGTCGGAGTACATGGCGAATCAAGCTGTGCGAATCATACTAGGTAAAAGATCGAGCAGAGCCAATGCACGTTGTGCTGCCGTCCAGCGGCTGGGCAGTTCGGGCGACGGTGATGGTTGGGTTCAAGCGGCTCATGGACGGGGCTACAGGGCACGCTTAAGCCCTTCGTCACGTTGTGTGGGTTTTAGCCGGGCACGCACGATGTGTTGCTATCTTAAGTAATCGGACGCACGGTAAGCACGGGATTGTATATTATTGATCGCGTCAAACGCATCTCGTATGAATTGACCTCAGCGTACACATTTCCAAAAGTGTGCTATGACGATTACCAATAATCCCATTGCGTGTGTTTTTTAAGAATGTGTAGCGTATACACGCCGGCAAAAGCAAACACCACAACATTTCAGATCAGATGCAATCATTCCTTTGTGGTGACCCGTGCATGGCAGACCTCATTGGGTGCAACTCCGCGTCGTTCCACTGTATCATCTGTCTAGGTCAGAATGGCATGCATATCATACATAATGATTCATATTTGTACGTGCTTCAGGAAAGCGCGTGTTGGAATGGACCACCATATTCTGTACCACCAGACAACTAGAATGAAAATGACTGCTAGAATGCTCTTCAACAAGGTTATGGGATCGAGGAAGGTAAGTGCCATGTGGGCTGCTTAAAGCATCACCTGTGCTGATCTGCCCCAAGACGCTATGAAATGCTCCATTGAGCTCACTTTCCTAGGCTTGGAATTAGCAAGAGCGAAATATGATAAGTATACAGAATGATATCATGGCTCATTGGGAGCTCACTTTTACCGGGTTTATCTCAACGAAGCTCACTTTAAGACAAGTAAGAAACGCGCTCTATTTCTTAGCCCGAAGAAGGAAGTTACAAACGTTAGTATTTTGGTCCTGGAAACCCAAGTTTTTTTTCCTACACATCCTCGGGGCACGGTAGAGGACCGTGGCGTCACTCACACACAGCAGCTGGCAATGCCGCCACTCGACAGCTGTCCACCGGGATAAGATGTAGGCGACGGCTGCATGGCGACTTCATAAAGAGCCTTTTGTTCTTGCTTGTGTTTACAGCATCTTGAGGTTGAATGTGTTGCACATGCAATGAGCGCAACGTTGCGTATCCAATGCGACTACGCGCTTTCAGCGTCTGGTGATCTCGCTGGTGCTGGCCGTGATCCTGGTGGACCTGTGCATCGTAGCGACACCCCGCCGCACCGAGTCGGAGACGCCGACGGCTACGGTGCAGAGGGAACGGCGGCGGGCCGGGCGCGCGGGCCAGGCTGGACTCGGATTCGACCTCGAGGAGGAGGCGCGGCTGGGAGCCGGGCCGGAGGAGGCGGCCGAGCGGGAGGTGCAGGGGCTGGGGCCGCTGCGGCGCCGGCCGGCCCGCTGGCAGGGCAAGCCGGACCCGCAGGACGACTGGGAGCCAGACGCGGCGGCGCGGGACGACAGCGACCCCTGGATTGCGCCGAACGAGCGTAAGTGCTCAGAGGATGGCTGGTGGTTCAGTAACGTGACGCCAGCGATAATGATATGGGATCCAACTTGTGAACACTGTTGCTGGTGGCTAGTTGGTTACATTGCGGCAAAGCTTGCGGTTGTTATGACTTGTTTGCATATGCGAAGCAGGGTGCTTAATATGGGATGTACACGACTCCAACTGGAGACAGACAGATGCGGTACCCGTCACATCCTACTACTGCTACCCGCTATGCTCCTACTGGCTCGTGGCTCCTGACTGCCGCTTTCCTCGGCTGCCATTGGCCGGCGGCCGCTAACGGCCGCGCTGTCCGCCGGCAGTGGACGTGGACGGCGAAGAGGCGGAGCAACTGAAGCCGGTCGTGCCGCGCCGGACGGCCCGGCCAGGCCGCCTCCGCCGGCTGCAGGTGGAGTCTGGCGAGGACAAGGTCGACATCCAGCTGGACGGACAGTCGGTGGGTAGCAGTGCTGGACACGGCCTGTGAAACAGAGCTATCTGACGCCGCCCACGCGAGATCCGGTTGTGTGTGGAAGTCCGTCAGCCAGGTACTGCTGGACGGTCGTCATGCAAATGCATGAGTGACTGGTGGCATAGCCTGGGCTTCTTCAACCGTGGTGTCCCGTCTGTGGTCGTTTGCCCATCTTATCGCTGCCGATTCCGTGTCCTACAGATTCACATTGTCAGTCCTGCATCCTCACTATTATCTGTCATGTCGACTCACCCCAGTCTTCAACTGGGTGGGGCTCCGCTGACAATCTGTAAGATCTGTAAGGGGCCGGAGGAGAGCGGCGGCGGGACACTGGATGGCTCGGCGGACGCCGAGGTGAGGCCTGTACGTGCGACTCTCCACTGGAACACAGCCAGGGTACAAAGTATGGTCCGAGATCGTGCGAGAACGAACTGGTTGTTCCTTTCCTCCATCCTCCTGCTGAGCTGATTTTACGATTCCAGGACTTCCTCTCCCTCTCACAACGGCTGTACCCCTTCTTAGCAGGTCTGTCGATGATGAGGCTGTGACCCTCTCCTCTCTCCACCCGAGGGGCAGCGCCTTTGACACGTCTCCCTGTCCCCGCAGCTGATGGTGCCCGAGACCAACAACCGCACGCGCGGCCTGCACGTGCTCGTGCTGGAGCAGAACACAGGCGCCGTGCTGGCGCGCCGCCGCTTCGACACCGTGCTCTCGGCCGTACACGAGGAGGCTGTCCGTTTCCTGGACGCCGTCAGGCCCGGCCGCCTGCTAGTGCTCGCTACCAAGGTGCGGTGCGGGTGGGGCTGAGAGCCGGGAGGTGGAGAGGACTCGGTCAAGCGACGGAAGGTTGTGCAGAGCTGGCGCGAGGACGTTGGGAGCCCTGGAGCGGAGGGCGACGGGCCCGCCCCCCGCATCTGTGCTCAGCTCCCCGTGGACCCAAGGCAAGGGTCGGGGCTGGTGTCCGTGGGGTGGCGCGAATAACTGCGGTCGGATATGACGGTTTGGGAGCCGAGTTTAAGCACGACTTACTTCCCAGTACGCGTGATATTGCTTTGCGATGAGGCATGGCGGCAGGTTTGTAACAGAGGTCACTCGTGGCCGACTCTAGGGCGAGTCGAAAGATGTTCCGGAGTAAAACAAATGTCCATGGACAAGACAGTACAATTAACCTTATTCCTCGTAGCATAACCAGGAGAAAGGAGAAATAGACGCATTGAGATTGCGGTCTTGGCATGCACCCGAAATATCAATACTTCTATCTCTTCTTTCTCCTGGTGATTCTACGAGGAATACGTCTAACAGTGCTGTCTTATCCATATGCATAATATTCCTCGCGAGTGCACCAACAGCTGACGAAATTTCCTTGGAGTCAGCCTGGAATCGATCCCTTTGAATTTTTGCGGTTAGTTAGGCCTGGAGCTGTAGTAGCATTTACGGTTTAAGGGTCGCATCGACCAGATCGGTTATTTAGCGCCCACATGTTTGTTTTAACGGTCGTTACTTGTTCGACACGAAGACAGCCCGCTATGCGTTCTGAGTCATCAGCCCTGAATTGTGTATCAAAGCTGGAGACATACACCGTCACAGAGCACAGATAGACGAGTAGAATATTTTGAAATAAATAAGCTTCATAAAAGTTAAAATAATTGTCCCATCACAGATCGGTTCGTTCTCAATGAAGGGGCGCAGATGCAGTCTTGGCCGTGTGTCAGAGCCAAAGTATCTACATCGCTCAGCTTCGGGGTGGCAGCAATGCACACGGACGTGAGCACCTGACAGAGCGTGATCACACCGGCGGCATTTTAGCTGACAGAGGGCGATCACACCGACGGCACTTTACCCGACAGAGGGTGATCACACCGACGGCACTTCAGCTGACAGAGCGTGATCACACCGACGGCACTTTAGCGCTTGACCTCCTGAGGCCTGTAGCTGGGTCGGTTCAAGGATCAGGGAGCTGATTGAGATAAACGCCTTATGCAAAGACAGGAATGGCTCAGCTGCACATAGTTGTGGGTTATCAAAGGGTATTGTCAACTCTTTGAAGGTTTGCATGAAGCCCGTTGAACGGCTTATCCCCTGAGCTGTTGTCGAAGGAATTAACTCCATCGGAAATTATTTCGGAACGGAGCCACGTGCCATGGAGTCGTGATCGGAGTTGATTGAGGGTTCTGCTTTTTTGCTCGGAGTCAGAGTTGGGATCAATCCTGTGGGCCGGAGTCGAAGCTGGAATCAGCTACACCGGGATGAAGTCGAGACGTAGTTGATAAAGGTTGTTCTATCCTACCTAGCACCGGATTTGCGATGAGTATAATTTGCATTAGACGACACTTCTTGCACACAATGCTTTTGAATGCGTAATGGAGGAGCACAATTTATCAAAATCAAGATGGAGAGCATTTTATTACGCATTCAGGCACTGGAATAGCTCAGGCATTGTCATGGGCATTCTTGCTATATTATGAAAATCGTTGTTTTTTGGTCGATTCGTGCTGTTGTTCTCATGTAAATATGTGTCAGCCGTGGCCCGTTCCTTGACGTCATGTGAAGGAGAGCTGTGCCGGACCCTCGCCTCCGCAAGTTTGCTAAGTTTTATTATGTTACAGGATGACATAAGCTTCAAAATGCACTCTGATTTGCGTCTGAAGTTGACCGAGCTGGGGTCGCAGTTCATCCCAGACCTGGGATTTCGTGACCAGTGGGCAATGGTAGCCGTACAGGTGAGCAGTCGCTGGCAATGGTAGCCGTACAGGTGAGCAGTCGCTGGCAATGGTGGCCGTACAGTTGAGCAGTCGCTGGCAATGGTGGCCATACAGGTGAGCAGTCGCTGGCAATGATACGCCACGACGTGTTTTTTTCACCCATGTCTGTGCTCAGTGCTCAGTGACCAGTGACCAGCGCCCAGTGACCGGTGATCAGTGATCAGTTACCAGTGACCAGTGACCAGTGACCAGTGACCAGTGACCAGTAGCCAGTGACCAGTGACCAGCGACCAGTAACCAGTGACCAGAAACCTGTACCCAGAAACCAGTAACCAGTGGTCAGTAACCAGTAACCAGCAACCAGTAACCAGGGACCAGGGACCAGGGACCAGTAACCAGTAACCAGTGATCAGTGACCAGTGACCAGAAACCACTAACCAGTAACCAGTGATCAGTAACCAGCAACCAGTGACCAGAAACCCGAAACCAGTGACCAGTGACCAGAAACCAGTAACCAGTAACCAGTGACCAGAAACCCGAAACCTGAAACCCGAAACCCGAAACCCGAAACCCGAAACCCGAAACCCGAAACCAGTAACCAGTGACCAGTGACCAGTAACCAGTGGCAAGTAACCAGTAACCAGTAACCAGTAACTCGTAACCAGTAACCAGTAACCAGTAACCAGTGACCAGTGACCAGTAACCAGCAACCAGTAACCAGCACCCAGCGACCAGTGACCAGTGGCGCACAGCTGCCCCTGTGGACCATAACCAGTGACAAACCGCTTGTGACTCGATCAAGCCCCCTAAGCTGGAACTAAGCACGTCAGTGCTCCGCCACTGAGGCCAGCTCAAACCCCGGCGACCTTTGGCCCGCCGCCTGACCTGCGCCCGAGCGCCAGTGACCCGGGGCATGCGCGACAGGGCGCCGGCGAGGCCCTGGGCGAGTCGTTCAGCCCAGCGCCGGCCCACGGCGAGTTCGGCGGCCCGCTGTTCCTGCGGGTGGACCTGCGGCCGGACACGCTGCCGCCGACGCCGCCCTGTCAGTGGGCTGACTCGGAGGAGAGCCGGCGCCGGCACGCCTTCTGCGACAAGTTCGAGGGCTACCCGGGCGTGTGCCGCTGCCTGCAGCCGCACCCGGTCCTGCCGGCGCCCAGCGCGCTGGTGAGCGCAGTGTGCATGGTCACCGACCACGCGGTTCAGTTTGATGACGGGAAGGCAGCACTGCACCCCACACAGTGCCCCACGGGCTGCCGTCCAGCGTTCTAGACTCAAAGACCGAGCCGAGCGTTCTAGGAAAGGCGACGACGCCCTAGACTCCAGAGTTTTTGTCATTTCAACTGTAGGGCTGATGTTGGGGGTTAGGCTGCACTGCTGATGGAATGCAAGCAATTTCACGTCTCTTTTCATTGTGCTGCGCATAGAACGTCTCTGATGGGACGGTATATATATATATATATATATATATATATATATATATATATATATATATATATGCTACTAATTATTGCCTTTATTATTTATTATTATTGCCTATTGTATATACATTATTATTATCGTACCTTGAATTATGATATCTTAGCACCAATAGACCACTCGGACCCTGGGCTGTGGAACTGTCTGACATCAATGGGCTATGACTGTTCCGCAGGATGAAAACATCGACTCCATTTACGTGGCGGTGATGGCCACCCACCGTCCGTACTACCTGTACCGCTCCCTGAGGTCACTGGCCTTCGCCCAGGGCGTTCAGCCTGGCAACGTCGTCGTCTACCTGGAGAATGACAAACACCCTGAATTGGAGGCCCTGGTGGCCCTTTTCGGATTCCAGGTCGGTGGGATGGCATGTGATGGCGGTGTCAACAGTTTCTGTTGGTTACGACGGTTTGTGGCTGTTCAATCCATTCACGCATAACTGAGCGTTGGCGCATCCCACCCAAATGCCATGATATATGCAGTGATCAGAACTGTAAAATTGCTCGTGAGTAAAAACGTAGAGATGGTATTCCGCATGAAGCGGGTGTGCTGAACAGTTCTGAAGCTCCTGAGCGCAGTATGATGCCGTAAACTTGGGGCTCAGCTTACGACCGCTCGCTTTAAGCATAAACATGGTCGTAGGTGAGAATGGTCATCACCTACATTCCATGATCGAACAGCCCGGATATCATGGACCCTCAAGACCGTCCAAGCCTAATCACGCCTTCTGACACTTTCGTCATGTCGTAAGAGTAATGATGACAACGGTTCTTCTCTATGTGCGCTGTGCTTTTAAGATCTCGGAATGAGCACTGTTTTTATTACAGAGCCGTTACGTGGCTGCCAAGTCAAGCACCAAGATCAACTTTGTGATCAGCAATCGGATCATGGACATCTTGAACGATGCCTTCACCGCATTCATGGAAGCTGAGTTCGTCATGTTCATCGAAGAAGATCTGGAGTGTTCTCCCGACATTTTCCGGTCAGCCGCTTGTTCTGTTCTCTTCTGTCAGTGGTCAGCTCCCTGTTCTGTTCTCTTCCGTCGGTGGTCAGCTCCCTGTTCTGTTCTCTTTTTTCAGTGGACAGCTCCCTGTTGTCTTCTGTCAGTGTCCAGCTCCCTGTTCTGTCTTCTTCTGTCATTGGTCAGCTCCCTGTTCTGTTCTCTTCCGTCGGTGGTCAGCTCTCTGTCCTGTTTTCTTTTTTCAGTGATCAGCTCCCTGTTCTGTTTTCTTCTGTCAGTGGTCAGCTCCCTGTTCTGTTTTTTTTCTGTCGGTGTTGGTGTAAATGAAACCCCCTGGAATGTACAGGCCAGGTAAAACAGAATGATAGCTTATAAGTTTTATATATATATATATATATATATATATATATATATATATATATATATATATTACCTGCACCTGCTGCTTTATGCACAGACGGGTTTGAATGTCAGATGAGCGCCGAAGCATTGCCACCGACTTCACGGGCATCAGCTTCACCGCGGCGCCGGCCGGGCACATTCTTTGGCAGCAGCGGCCTCGGTGCCCTCGTGGCCGGGCTTCGATGCTCTCTTGGCCGCTCGGCCTCGGCGCTCTCTCCAGGGCGCCGGCCTCGGTGCCCTTCCCCGGCTTCGGCCTCGGTGCTCCCTCCGCGGCGCCGACATCGGTGCTCTCTCCGCGGCCCCGGCCTCGGTGCTCTCTCCGCGGCCCCGGCCTCGGCGCTCTCTCCACGGCGCCGGCCTTCGTACCCTCTCCCCGGCCCCGGCCTCGGTGCTCTCTCCGCGGCCCCGGCCTCGGTGCTCCCCCCGCGGCCCCGGCCTCGGTGCTCTCTCCGCGGCCCGGCCTCGGCGCTCTCTCCACGGCGCCGGCCTTCGTACCCTCTCCCGGCCCGGCCTCGGTGCCCTCTCCCCGGCCCCGGCCTCGGTGCTCTCTCCCCGGCCCCGGCCTTCGTACCCTCTCCGCGGCCCCGGCCTCGGCGCTCCCTCCACGGCGCCGACATCGGTGCTCTCTCCCGCGGCAGTGGCGTGACGTCCCTCCCCTTTCCGCCCTCTGCAGTTACTTCGGCCAGGCACAGCAGATTCTGCGCGAGGACCCGTCCGTGTTCAGCGTGTCCGCCTTCAACCTGCACTCGTTCGCCAACACGTCTCACGCGACCAACGCCGCTTACCGCGTGGATAACTTTACCGGCCTCGGCTTCCTCCTGCCCCGCAAGACGTACGAACACGAGGCAAAGCCACTCTGGCTCGAGTACGCCTGGGTGAGTTCGGCAGCGCCGCCAGCCAAGGGCGGATCCAGCACGCCGCCGCGGGAGGCCGATGCCGGCTCGAGAATGTGGACAGGCCGGCTGGAGGGGGAAAGCCTATAAGATGTCATATTTTCAAAACCTCAACGCATTCCGCTTCTTGTTCTGAATTTATTAAGCCTAACTTAAATTTACAAACAAAACTGTCTAGCTCAAAGTCCAGTAATGCCATTTTAGCCCGACTTTCGCCATATTGGGAGCCATGGATCGGCTGCCCCATAAGTCATGGCCCAGTTGCCCCTGCCCCATGATCTGCCCTTGCGGTCAGCTCCCGTTGAGCAGTGACTCGCGTTCAGGAACCCGCTGGCTTGCACAAGCGCGCACGAACCCTTCCAATGCGGTGTGCGTGTGGCGTTTGGGACACGACGCCTTCAGCGGCTAGCTTTGCCATCGGCGCCGTCCCATTGTTTGTCGCTGATGCTGGCAAGTGCCTCCGGGTGTTGAGATTTGCATTTTCCGTATTTCAGTCTCGCTGGTGACGGAGAGTGCCTCAGAATGTTAAGGCGCGCCTTTTCATTGTCAGCGGATCATCACGCGAATGTCCTCACTTTAATGGTCTGCCGTCCGCCAACAGAAGAGCGAGTTCGACTTGTTCATGGACAAGAAGGTCAAGAAGGACCGTGAGGTGATCGTGCCCGACGTGAACCGGGTGTACCACATCGGCCGTGACTCGCACTACATCAACACCAACGTCTACGACATGCTGTTCAAGAACCTGTCGGTGAACCCGGATCCGACGTCCCAGCTGCATGACGTCACCAGGTGGGCGGCGGAGGGCGGCACCTGACCCCGCGTGGGCCTCGCCTCCCCCGGGTCCTCTCAGGTACTCCGATGCGTTCCAAGCCTGACGACGCATGCCTTTGCCCAACGGCCACCAGAAATATTTAAAGGGAATGTTCCCCATTCGGAGATATTGAAGCAAGCATAAGAAATAATGAAATAACAGTAGGTATAGTTATATTTTTTAGCTGGAAAAGACTGCTCTAGACAACACTGTTTATATCTGTGGTAACTATGCTCCTCAATACGTCATTGTTTGATTGCGTTTTGGAGCGTTTGTGTGACGCTAAGGTGAAGATGATCATATTGTTCTTGCCTTGAACATCGCATAGCCAATGAGGTAGCGGGGTTTGAACGGCGTCTCTATGACGTCATGCATGCCCGAATGACCTTGAAGTAGTCTGCGCGAGGAAGTTAGCAGATCTCAGCGGACGTGTAGTTAGCAGATCTCAGCGGGCGTGTAGTTAGCAGATCTCAGCGGGCGTGTAGTTAGCAGATCTCAGCGGGCGTGTAGTTCGGAAACTCGGGGTTTAGGCCTTAGCTACGGCTTTAGGTATTGAGAACGGCAGGGCTGTCAGCTGCGCCGAATGATCTCCAAGATGGCTGTTTCAGTTCAAGATCCATGCAAATGTGGAACAATTTGTTTAAGAGTGATTTGTGTGCACTGTGCCAATATCTAGGTGGGGTCGGTGGGACCAGCACGTGCGCAGCTCCATCTTCCATCCCCGTTGCAGGCTCTACAAGTTGAACTATGAAG